>NW_025047681.1:0-179468 GCF_018831695.1 Puntigrus tetrazona
ACCTAAAACTATATTAAATGTTTTACTATCGTGTGTAACCGCATAGTTTATGTGGGGGGTGTAGTGTTCTCTCAGAGTGGATCGCGAACATTTTGACTCTATAGGGAGCATTTTATTGGGAAAATTATTTAGAAAGCACATTATGTGTTTATTTTGAAAGAACTCAGCACTAGGATGAAAACTGTTAAGAGTAATTTTGTACATTTCATTGTTTTATTCTTTATTATTTACATTTTCATTTATTTGAATTCATTATATAAAACGTCTTGGTTACACATGTATCAAAACGCCATGGACGCTGCCTCTTCCAGTGTCCTGTGGGAGCCCACAAGCCCCCTCAGTCTATCGGCGTAGGCCGGGGATCGACCACAAGAAGCCAGCTACTCTTGTCAATACTACCCATTTCATAAGACTGGAACACTGTGGAACACCCTATGTTCTAGTAAACAGGGACGTGTGGAAGTCCAGCCTTCCCATAGGAGTTCTCAGAACGAATATTTATATGGACAATATTTCAGTTTGCATATGGAAAATTGGAGGAGATTGAACCCTCTTAGGTGGGCAGAGGGTCTGCCGGGGAAACACAGGGCTCTGAGGCTATGCTGTGGAAATACAAAAACTTTGGGTACTTTATATGGCTCCCAGCCCTCACAGATTAATCGAGAGGGCCTGCTTCCGGTCTGGAACACATGGGCATTTAAGGAATGGGTCTTGTCTACCATGTGCATGTCGGCCAGACACAGCCACAGATGGTGTTCCTGGACCACCATAGTGGCCGTCGCATGACCCAGAGACCGCACCATGACCTCACCATCACCGTAAGACCAGTCCGCCCACTATCAGAGGCAGTGCTGTCCCCACCGTTCCCGGCAGGAGGAGCCCTAGACCTCGGCAGAGGAACGTGTACTCCGTCCCTTTGCATGAAGCGGTGTCTGGACCGCAACTCTGCAATGGTCATCTTCCTGCACTGGGAACTTGACTCATCCACGAAAGCCACCTCAGTGTGCTTAAAGCCCAGGCACATGAGACAGTGATCACGACCATCACCCGGCGCCAGGTAATGACCGCATCCAGAAACGCACATGTGGAAGGGCATATGTAGACGCAACTTTAAAAAGACCCTTGAGCTAATTCTTTTTGCTCTTGATAGTATTACAGAAGATGGCCACCTTGCACACATACAGGGTGGGTAGTGCAGCCTGATTGTGGCAACCCACTCAACACAGGAAACAACCTCCAAACACTCTCAAAGATTTGTCTTGGGAGCAAAACAATCACACTCGGCTTCAAAGAAAAAAGCTGAATATGCGCTGCACCTGCTGCTCATTTATATTCGCAGTGTAATCAGCGGCAGCTGGATGCGATTAGTGCATGCCAATCTTCAATTGGCTCGTTTAGATACACTTAAAATAGATTGGTCTCTCAAAACAGCATGACTCGACGTGACTCGGAGTGACCGACTGAAAGGGAACCTTGATTATTGTATTGCTGAAACATTTTTTTTTGTGATTTGCATTTTACCAGTGAGCCAAACCCTCCAAACAAAGTTCCACTGCCACCACGATAATATGCATGTCATGATCGCGGATCTCCAAGGATAAGCAAGTGCTTTTCAGTTCAATACTAATACAATAATAAGTATATATTTAATAATAAGTATATATTTATTAATTACATATGTATCTGCATGTACCGGTTAACCCTTTGGTGCCTTTTTTGGACAATGATATCAAAAGCTTGTGGCTTGAAAGGACTTAACAATGTTGGGCATGAATGACAGTTTATATGGGGTGTAAATGTACTCAATTAGTTTGCATATTATGACGTCACCAGGTTTGTTTTTTTTTAAATATTCAGGAAATGGTAGATATTAAATTTATTTTTTATCCTCCTTCCAAATTAACAACAACAAAAAAACCCCCCAACAACAATAAAACAGGAGAGAATACTAAGTTATTACTATGCTTTATTAATGCTTTATTAATGCTTATATGCTAATAGTGTTATATGACTGTTTAAGACTGCAGTTTCAAATATCCCCTGTGAGTGTTTAATATGTGACGTTATGATTAACGTTACAGCTGCACTGATTTGTTTGCTACTGGTTAGCTAAATCTGTATAGAGATACTGTAAGCTCATAGTTTTCACTGGAGAAGCAATGCAACATTTGAAAAGAAATTAAAGCTCTCAGACAAAAGCTCATTAAGTTTGAAATATGGATACAAATATTAGTTTGAAATATTACAAATACACGCTCTTTATTTCACGTCTTCCAAAGCGCAACAGCTGTCACTCGTTTAAACCCATTCAAAGGATTGGAGGTGTCTGGACAATTTTTATTATAACTGGATTTGTCTGCTTGATACAATGCTTCAAAGGTGAGTAAAAGACATTTTTCATTTTTGGGTGAACTGTCCCTTTAAATAGAAGCACGCAATAGTCATTTCTTCATCTCAAAAAATTTATTGAAACAAAAGCCTAACAACAGTGGTGGCTAGACCACAACAACAATGTAAATGTCGCAATAACTTGTCAAGTGTCCATTCAAGAAGAGTGGGATGCCTTATAATACATTTTTTGTTGCAGTACACTGTTGATAGCTTTTGTTTCAATAAATAGTTTGAGGTGAAAAATCAAAACTGAGTTTCCTACGCAGGGTGGATAGGCGCTCCCTTAGGGATAGGGTGAGGAGCTCAGGCTCCTGGGAGGAGCTCGGAGTAGACCCGCTGCTCCTCCACATCAAGAGAGGCCAGCTGAGGTGGCTCGGACATTTGTTCCGGATGCCTCCCAGACGCCTCCCGAAGAAGATGTTCCAGGCATGTCCCACCGGGAGAAGGCCCCCGGGGAAGACCTAGGAGACGCTGGAGGGACTATGTGTCTCGGCTGGCCTAGGAGCGCCTAGGAGCTGGAGGAAGTGTCTGGGGAGAGGGAAGTCTGGGCATCCCTGCTTAGACTGCTGCCCCTGCGATGGATGGATTTTAAATGTATATTTCTACATAAAATAATTATATAAATATAAATACAGAATATATTGCAATTAAATGAAACAATATAAAGCTGGAAGATATTGATTGTATTTTAGATTATGATAGACTAGATAGTTTTATTCTTTCAGTAAACACAATACTGTAAAATATACTATAAAACACATTTATAAAATTTGGTCCAATGCGTTTATGCCATTTTGTAAATTTTGTAATTCCGCCCAGCCGTCCCGTTAGCCCGCTGGTTCCGCCCAGCCGTCCTGTTAGCCCGCTGGTTCTGCCCAGCTGTCCCAGTGCCGTCTCAAGTTTTCCCACCCTCCCACCCTTGCCACACAACATCGATGGATCCCAGCAGCCCCTGCGCTCATCCTCAGCTCACAATCTGGAGCTCGCCACGGGTCTGCCGGTCTCCATCGCCGTCGAGGGTGGAGGATCCCTCGCCTCACCGTCCCGCCTCCTCCTTCCCTCCGGCTTCACCTCAGTCTTCAGTCGCTCTGGCTCCGCCACGTCCTTCCCGTCCCCTGTCTCCGTGTCAGTCGCCGAAGCCTGCGGCGTCGCCTAGGACCTCCAGCGCCTCAACGTCACCTTGGCTCTTCGGCTCTCCGCCTCCGCTTCAGTCTCCTCCGCCACCGGCTCCGCCGCTGTCGGTAGGCGCCATGGAGTCGATGGCTGTTCCTCCTCCATGGCTCCTCCCTCCGTCGGCTCCACCGTGGACCACCATAGCTGGGCTCTGGATCTCCTCCTGCTCCGGACACCTCCTGTCTCCTCCCTGGCTCCTCCCTCCGTATGTTCCTCCCTGGACTCCTATCTGTCTGCCCCCTCCTGGGGGCCGTCCTCCACCGGAACCTCCTCCCAAGATCCTGTATCCCCAGTTCCCAGTCATTTTGTTTTTGTTCCTCTTTAGGTGCGAGGACGCACCTTCCGGGAGGGGGGGGGGGTAATGTCACATCTCTGGACTCTTTTGTTATGGTTTTTGTCTCGTGCCATGTGCTCCCTGTGCCCTGCCTTCCCTCCATGTTAATTATATCATTGTCTTCAGCTGCGTCTTGTTAAGTTAGTTAATTTCCTCATGTATTTAGTCCTGTGTGTTTTGAGTTCACGTGGTCCGATCATCAATGTCCCTACGTTATTTTTGTCCTGCCTGCCTGTTCTGCCTGTTCTGCCTGCCTGCCTGCCTGCCTTTGTATCTTTATTTTGCCGTTTTGGATTAAATCCATTTAAGTTCATTTCGAGTCTCCTTTGCTTTGTCTCGCGAAAGCACAAACGTGACAATTTTACTAGTTTTTTTTCCTTTTCCGAATTTAAAAAAAATCTAAAACAACAATTCCAAAAGCGTCTTGTTATGTTTATTGTAATATTTGAAACCTACATAATGATATTTATAAACCGTTACACTCATATACATATTTTGTATTTCAAATGGTTTTATTCACAATGAAACGTTTTTTACATTTTCTCCACTGTATGTGTAAACATTTGATTTTCATTTTATATTTTTATATTCTATACTTTATTTTATTTTTTATTTTTATTCTTTGCACACTTTCTTCTTTATAAATATTTTTTTATATATATATATATATATATATATATTATTTATTTATTTTTTTGTATTTTTTTTTTCTATTTTGACGCTGGATGGTTGTAAAAAACATTTCACTGCATGTCGTACCATCTATTGTCACCAAGCCAGCAGAGGGAGCCCTGACCTCTGGGTGATCTGCATCCACTCCCTCTGCGACAACTTCCTGTCCCAGGACTATAAATACTGCAGCAAGCCACTCAACTGCAGGTTGCATTGTTTCGCCTGTTGTATTGTAGTTATATCGTTCGTGGATTATTGTCTCTGGTTTTGACCCTGTCTGTATTCTGATTCTCTGATCGTTTGCCGCCTGACCTGACCTCCGCCTGTCTCTGGATTTTGTTATTGCCTCGCCTCCTATATATCTGTTAGCCCTGTTCGACGCCTGCCTGTTATGACCATGCCTTCGTTTAATAAAAGCCTGCACATGGATCCGCACGCCTCAGACCGTTCATTCGTGACATCTATGTATGTGTATGTGACAAATAGAATTTGAATTTGATTTGATATATGTACACACACACACATATATATATATATATATATATATATATATATATATATATATATATATAGTTGGACAACAAAACTGAAACACCTGGTTTTAGACCACAATAAATCATTAGTATGGTGTAGGGACTCTTTTGCGTTGAATACAGCCTCAGTTTGTATTGGGAATGACAGGTACAAGTCCTGCACAGTGGCCAGAAGGATTTTGAGCCATTCCTCTTGCAGAATAGTGGCCAGATCATGATGATATTGGTGGAAAAAAGTGTTTGCTGACTCGCTACTCCAAAACACCCCAAAGTGGCTCAATAATATATAGATCTGGTGAGTGTGAAGGCCATGGGAGATGTTCAACTTCATTTTCATGTTCATTAAACTACTCTGTCACCTGTCTTGATGTGTGTATTGGTACATCCTGATACACGGCATCATATCATCCTGATACACGGCATCGCCTTCAGGATACAATGTGGTTTGGGTAAACATCACTGATCCACCCCCATGCTTCACTCTGGGCATGCAACAGTCTGGGTGGTAAACTTCCACACCGTAACTCTCCTGGATGTGGGAAAGATAGTGAAGGTGGACTCATCAAAGAACAAAACATGTTTCACATCGTCCACAGCCCAAGATTTTCGCTGCTGGCAACACTAAAACCAATGTTTGGCGTTGGCACAAGTGGCCATTGGCTTTAGCATCCCATATCTTGACACCTGTGGAGCTCCTGACAGTTTTGGTGGAAACAGGAGTGTTGAAGTGCACATTTAATTCTGCAGTGAATTGGGAAGCTGTGGTTTTTAATCATGCATGCATATTTAAAATGTTTACTCTAAATTTTTGTTTAAACTATTTATATTTAAGCTGTTTTTTCAGAGTTTTATAGAGTGTGCAAGTATTCTGACAACTATACCAGAAGCATTAGATTTGATCTCCACATCAGGAGCACTGCATCCAGTCTTTCTACTAACTAGATCCTCTCAGAAGACGACAAATCTAGGTTAAACCTAGGTGTTATTTTCTCTTATTTTCCTCCTGGGCTCTTTTTAGGGCTCTGTTAACAAATCTTTTTTCGTTAACAAATCGTTTTCTCTGTTAAAAAACTTTTTAGAAGTTGAAAAGTAATTTTTTGCATTAAAATCAGAAGCAATTTATTAGGAATTTATTAGGAGTACAGAGATAAATTATTCTTTTGATTTTATTGTAAAACACAAAATGAGAAATAATGTGTTGTATTGAACATATTTTGAAAAATTAGGAAACAATAGGGTGATGGAGCTTCAAAATAAATTATATCATCTTTATCTTGAGAGGGTGTAACGCCCTGGAAAAAGCAGGGGAAAATAATCACGAGTGTCACAGCGATGTTTCTCATTAAAAGCTTTTACTCGTATGAGTAACTCTCGCGATGTCACCACACTTCCCCAGCAGGCTCTGAGTCACGTGAGGAAGTTCTCGCGATACTCCCCGCAAATGTATTTTACCACACCCCATCAATTGCTCCCGGTCGAATGGATGCTTTCACTTTGTAATGTCCAATCAATCCGGCACCTACACCATTATTTTGCCCAACGCTCACACACACACTCCCGAAAGAGCCACCTGTGTTACATAGTGAAAATATCGAACCAAACCAAATATTATTTATAACCGTTACCATGGCAAACTTGAATTAAAGTGAACTATTTTATCCTACCTGTTACAAGGGCACAAGTGCCACATGTAAAGTTGCATGCCAGGTGTATTGAGTATGACGAAAATAGCTGTTCATATTTCATTAATGTAGAAAACAATAGGCAGAAAACAACCTGGACAATGAGATGCAATATTCCTAAGAACTAATTTGTTTGAAACACAGATGATCCATTGATCATAAAAAGAGTGCATCGAAAACCCAGCTCTAGTAATTTTTTTCACATAAAAGTAATAACCTAATAAAAATAAAAACCTAAAAGGAAAAATACATGTTCGATACCTCGAGTTTGTTACTTGTTTTTTTTCTTAACCTTCTTGATGGCCCCACCACAGCCAATCACCAACACTTGTTTTGGGCACATGAAGCTTTTTCACTGACATTGACCTAAATTTGTATATTAACTTTGATATCGCTCAACAAGACACTTTTTGCTACTCTGGTTTCAAGGCAAAATCGTGCCAAAAAAGTATCACCCTATCCAGAGGAAAACATTTTCTTATGTTCATGTTTGCTCATGTATCATTTCAACAGCTATGTCCATAGAAGATAACCCTGAGCTTCTACCCTCTAGGTGGGATGCTACTTTCAAAAGATGACCTGACAATGATCTTACTATAATCGAAAATTTAAGGGAAAAGAGTCTGGTGCCTCGCCCATAAAAACAGGACGCTGTTCACAGCTGACACCTTGCTGAACTCTTTACTGAACTCGCACCCACGCAGATTCCACCTAACTGACATTTAACCAGGGTCAAACACACACAGAAACAAATGTTCCCTATTGTAATCTTTCTGTGGGTGTTCCTCTTTCTTTATGTATAAATAAAGCCGTGTGAGGGGCTGTGTTTTGAAAGCAAACTGAAGAGACCTTGAAACTGTTTACTTCCCTTGCAACTGAAGCGATGTTACTTGCAAGTTAAACCTAAAAAAAAAAAAAAAAAAAAAAAAAAATTTTAATTCACTCTCCTTTTCTTTTGCAGGAAAGTGATTACACCATGATACTCTGAAGTCTCACTTCACTGTAGAGGGGAGCCCTTTGAACCCCTAGCCTAGCATATTCCCTGCCTGACAGGGGCTCTTTCCCGGTTCTTCCTGTTCCTCAGGCCTCCTGCTGTAGCAGAGTGTAAGACACAAATGTGTTAGCAAGCATTTTCTGTAACATTGATTTGATACAAGGGATTACACAGGTCATGAATAAACTAAACAAAATCAAAACAACAATGATAGGAATACAGACTTTCAAAAGAATTTTCCACCAGGTTCCTGAAGTAAGCCATGACAGGGAGTTCTATCTCTGGCCATTGCCCCCCGCAGGTTTTCCAAAGCCTTCATGGCTACTGAAATATTGGTGTTTACTTTGTCGGGAATGTACGTACAACAGCTTTCCCTTACAAGCTTGCAGACTCCTCCCTCTTGTGCTACCAAGAGGTCAAGGACTATCCTATTCTGAAGAGCCATTGCACTTGTAGCGGTAATTTCTCGATTTTGCGCATTACAGATATCAAAGGAGATATTAACAAAGGTTTCTCCTTTGTTGGACACTCCTCCTGTGTCCTCCCTGGCTCCTCCCTTCTGTGCCCCCCTGAACTCCTGTCTGCTTACCCCCTCCTGGGGGCCGTCCTCCACCAGAACCTCCTCTCAAGATCTGGTATCCTCAATTCCGAGTTGTGTTTTTTTTATGTTACTTTAGGTGCGAGGACGCACCTTCCGGGACGGGGGCATTATGTCACATCTATGTCACATCTCTGGACTTTTATTATTGTTTTTTGTCGAGCCACGTGCTATCTGTGCCCTGCCTTCCCTTCGTGTTTAGTTGTTTAATTGTCTGCAGCCGTGTCTTGTTAATTGAGTTAATTTCCTCGTGTATTTAGTCCTGGGTGTTTTGAGTTCACGTGGTCCGATCGCTAAAGTCCTTGATGTCCGTGAAGTCCCTTCGTGTGGTTTTTGTTTTTGTTCTGCCTGCCTGCCTTTGTATATTTATTTTGCACGTTAAAAATAATTAAATCTGTTTAAGTTTTTGTATTTCGAGTCTTGAGTACTTCTCTCTCTCCCGAGAAACCACGGAAACGTGACAGACGTGACATGAACCATTAAAAAACTCATCTTCTGTTTGAACTTAGTCTCTGTCTCATTAACCAGAACATGACAGAAGATCAGCCCTGACACAAAACAAGAGGAACGACATGATTTGCTTCCCCCGCCTGCTAATCTCCCTTGTCCCATTGCCCGCCCTATCACGTTCGCAGGGGAAACTACCTCCTCTAACAGGTTTCTCCTTCAATCCTCCCTATATTTAGAGATGCAACCACACCTCTTTTCTGAATGAGGAAAAAAAGCTTTTATAATCTCTCTACTGTATAGCAGAGCTCTACAATGGGTATAAGCACTTTGGAACTCTAATAGCCCATGGATAAATACACTGCCTTTTTGGAACATTTTAAAGAGGTGTTTGGCCAGCCTTCTACTACCCTCTTGGTACATGACGAACTTCTACAATTCAGGCAGGCAGATGAACCGGTCCATCAGTATGTACTGCGTTTCCACACACTCACTATCAGAAGTGGATGAAAAGACACCGCACTTCTGTCAGTGTTCCGCCGAGGGCTCAATCCATCTGTACAACAACAGGGCTTATGCATGTACTGCGGCTACTCAGCACATCAACTCAATTCCTGCCCTGTCTGTCGTCCACAGCCTGCGGTGAGTGTCACCACTATAATCCCTTTGGTCTCCCAAATTCTGCATATCAATGCATATATATACTCTACTGTAATTAAGGTGCTGATGGACTCTGGAGCCGTTGGAAATTTAATCTCGGCCTTCCTCGCCTCTGAAATCCCACCACTTACCAAATAACTACTATTCAAGGAAAAACGTTAAACAAGGGCCATCGTTGTACTCCAACACTCACTCTACAAATAGGCATTCTGCACGGTGAAAGGATTACCTTGCTAGTGCTGGAGGAGGCGACAGTGGACATGGTTTTAGGCCGACTCTGGCTTGAGCGACACCAACCGGTCATAAATTGGAAAACTGGTGAGATTGTAAAATGGATTCATGGTTGCCTGAAAGAATGTCTGTCCCCTGTTTCCAAGGTCGACTCACTCCCACTAGCCTGCCATTCCACCTCCGCTGAAAGACCGGAACCCCAGTCCGTCACACCCATTCCGTCACACCCATTCCTCCTGAATGCCATCAATACTCCGATGTTTTCAGCAAAACCGCTGCAACTCACCTACCACCACACCGTCCATGGGATTGCGCCATCGAACTGCTGCCTGGTGCCAAAATGCCCAAGGGTTGAATTTATCGTTTAACAGTCCCAGAGAGAGAGGCCATGGAGGAGTACGTACAGGAGGCTCTTAGTTAAGAGTTCATTCGACCATCCACCTCACCGGCTACCTCAAGTTTCTTTTTTTGTCACTGATTATCGAGCCCTTAATGCCCAAATGGTAAAGTTTGCCTACCCTCTGCCTTTAGTCCCAGCTGCGCTGAAGGAGCTCTGAGAGCCATGGGTATTCAGTAAACTGGATCTCAGGAGCGCATACAAACTTGTTCTGATCCGCAAGGGGGACGAATGGTAGATGGCCTTCATAACCCCAGCTGGGAACTATGAATACCGGGTAATGCCGTATGGGCTCTCCAACTCACCCTCAGTATTTCAAAATTTTATGAATAAGGTCTTCAGGGATATGCTAAACCGATTTGTGATTTTTTACATCGATAAAATCCTTATATACTCCCCCAGTCTGTCTGAACACCGGTTCCATGTCAATCAAGTCCTTCAATGCCTTTGTGACCATCAGCTATACCTAAAAGCCGAAAAATGTGAATTTCCTAAATCCTCTATACATTTCCTAGGCTATATTATCTCATCAACTGGAGTTTAGATGGATCCCAAAAAGGTTGAAGCAGTGTGACATTGGCCTGTTCCCTTCTCAATCAAACAACTCCAGAGGTTTTTGGGCTTCGCTAACTTTTATCGCCGGTTCATTTCCCACTACAGCCAGATTGTAGCTCCCCTGACCTCACTCCTACGTCACCACCCGAAACACCTCACTTGGAACCCGGATGGCAAGTTAACATGGTTACATGGTCTTCCCACCGGTTGAGACAGCAGAGGCACTCTTCCAGCATGTCTTCAGACATTTTGGTCTCCCTGAAGACATAGTGTCCGAGCGAGGTCCCCAATTCATGTCCAGGGTATGGAGAAGCTTCTTCCACCTTCTAGACATTTAAGTCAGTTTATCCTCTGGTTACCATCCTCAAACTAACAGCCAGACTGAACGCAAGATCAGCCAATATCTCCGGGCCTACTGCCACCAGCGGCAAGACAGTTGGAGCCAGTATCTACCCTGGGCAGAATACGCACAAAACTCCCTCAGTCAAAACACCACAGATCTAACCTCATTTCAACGTGTTCTAGGTTTCCAACCCCAGGCAGAAGTCCCAGTGGTAGATTACTGGTTCCGAGACAGCGAGAGGGTATGGGACTCAGCCCACATACATCTCCAGCAGGCAGTCCAGAGACACAAACTCCAAGCAGACACCTGCCGGTCCAACACCCCAATCTATCGACCAGGTGGTGCGTCTGGCTATACAGAGATATACATCTCCGGCTGCCCTGCCGAAAGTCCCCGGTACATATGTTCTTTTCCCATTCGCTGGTGCATCAATGAAGTCACCTATCAACTACACCTTCCTAGTCACTCACCTGCTCTTGCATAAAACTGACTCTTTATTCAGTCAATAGCTGATCTCAAGGTTACTTACCTGATGTTCTGGTTCCTGATCCATCACCCGCCTTCCTCCACTAGTCACTGGTCACGTTTGGGATGACCAGATAAGGAAAGAACTTTTGAGTTTCTGAGTTGAACTTTGATTACTGAAGAATCTGTTACCCTTTTCATGTTTGTTTTATAGTGCGATGCCGGCGGAAAATGTGAACCATTAAAAAAAACTAATCTTCTGTTTGAACTTTGTCTCTGTCTCATTAACCAGAACGCTATAGCGATTTAAAAAAAGTGACATCATATGATATATTTAAGTAACGGGTTGCATTTGTTAGCAAGCAATTGGTATCATGAACTAACAATGAATATTGATTTCTCTTAAGTTAAGAAATTTTAATTTTTGTCCAAGATGGATACATCATGCATTGTAATCATGTTCCAGTAGTGCAGGTATGGCAGCATCTGGGGTAGACACTGCATCTGCTAGGCAACTTCTGAGTTTTTCCTCGGGAATCAGATGGATTGCTGAATTATTTAGAATTTTTTTTAGTGTAGCATCTGCTTTTACCTCTAGTGCCATGGAGAAGATAGAATGGCATCTAGTCTTCATGTCTGCCAATAGTTATTTCTACACTGGGTGTAACTAAATATCTAAAATTGAATTGATCAGTTAAAGACCCAAATTCAGTTCTGACAAATAAGTGAGCCTTATTAACAAGCCTTTGTAAAAATAATGGTGAGCACATTTGTTTGTAAGGTAACAGCCTCGACAGCTGTTCTAAATTAATGTTTGTTTGTCATGTGACAAATTAGCATATTACTTTGAAACATTTGTTACTTATTGTATGCTGTTTTGCACACTATTCCTTAAAAAATGCTAGGCAGTATGCACTGCGTACTGGTTAGTAAGCAGTAAGCAAGTATGTCATTTCGAACACAGCCAGGCACTTGCTTCATCGAATTAATCAGTTGAATGAATTCACTTATTGCCACCCGCTGGTGGTTTCAGTTTCTTTTTTAGCGTATAATTTCAGTAATTTAAATCTTTTAATTGGAGGGTGCTCTTGGGGAACAGTCTCTGGGATGCACCCTTGGGTAACTGTCTCTAGGGGGCGCTTTTGCAGCAGGGACTCAGTATGGCTGAACGGAACCAGCGGGCATTCAGGGCGGCTGGACGGAACCAGCGGGCATTCATGACGGCTGGACGGAACCAGCGGGCATTCAGGACGGCTGGACGGAACCAGCGGGCATTTAGGACAGCTGGACGGAATCAGGAACTCAGGATATAGGGGAGGTGCCAGGTCTAATTTCTGGTTTGATCCCAGTCATCTAGCTCTTCTTGTAACTCCAGCAGCCCCAGATGTATAATATACTCATCCACAGCTGTGGTGCAGTGCACTCACTCCGTGCTATCGCTGTACCTGGCTTTCTCCACCATGGTGTGTTCTGTTGCCGGCTCATGCACCTGGTCAGACACAGTCGGCTCAGGTCCAGTGGCGCTCCACAGCTCCGTTGCTCTCTCTGGCTCAGACTCCGCAACTACGTCATCGGTGGGCTCAGGCTGTGGCTCAGTGATGCGGTGAGATGAGGAGCTGGGCTCTGGATTGGGAGTGGGGCTGGTGTCGTTGTCCATGGGTTGAACAGTCATTAGCGAGTTACATGACACCAGCACCCACTCGATGTAACTGGCGATGCTCTCTCTCTTCCCAGACAGCTTAGATTGAGAGGTGTTCAGTCCGCAGAAATAAATCAAGTACAGAAAGCTGTCCAGGTAATGGGAGTTGTTGGAGAGGATGAAGAAGTGCTCCGTATAGTCCTCGAGAGAGCGATCCCCCTGCTCCAGCAGGAGGATGAGGATATTCGGGTCAAAAATCGGGGAAGACATTTACAAAAAAAAAAAAAAAAAAAAAAAGGGAAAACACGCTGCAAATACTTTTGTATGGTCCGTTCTGTAACCGTGTGGTTTGCGAGAAGGAGCACTCAACAAGAAAAATAAACTTAAACAGTTTAAATCTTCTATGAACAAAATAAACAATATATTTGGCAGGCAGGCAGGCAGGCCAGCCAGCAGGCGGCGATAAGTGAATTCATTCAAGTGATTCATTCGATGAAGCAAGTGACTGGCTGTGTTCGAAATGGCATACTTGCTTACTGCTTACTAACCAGTACACAGTGCATACTGCCTAGTTTTTTTTTTAAGGAATAGTGTACAAAACGGGCAGGCAGGCAGGCGGGCGGGCGGGCGGGCAGGCGGGCAGGCCTGGCATTTAAGACAAGAATGAACGATTAAACAGAAGCAGACTGGAACTTAAATACACACAGGAATTGACTAAATTAACAGGACACAGCTGAAGACAATTAGACAAATAACAGAACACATGGCACAAGACAAAACGAGTCCACATGTGTGACAAATACATGCATTCAGCTATATTACTATATATCATGACTTTCCATCTCCAAATTTAAGACCTCTTGAAATCATGATTAAGACTTTCTTGTATAAATTAAGACCTTTTTAAGACCCTGGGGAAAACCTGAGCCCATGTCTCATTCGGTCATCAATCCACCCGCCCTCTCTACGTCAAGATGTCAGGAAATCACATCTGAACAATAGAAGTCTATGTTTAAAAGTGAAAGTAAAATCGTATAAGTTGACTGCTTACATATTAGAATCTTCATTCTTGTACAGGACAGAATACGGTGAGTACATTTGCTCTATGTTAGAAGTTTTATTAACTGTTGTTTACTGTTGTAACTGCGTGGCTTTAGGCTTTGGAAGTTGAAGATGCAAAGCTCAGATGCTAGAGAGATCTGGGAATCCTTTCGGTGGCCAATCAAGTTTGTAAATCAAATGCTTGTGTTTATTTGATTATTGATTTATGCTCTTCTGGGTTAACTGTTAGTGGCCTCGGACAACAAAACGGTCTGAGACCAGGTGAAGGTGCGCAAGAGTGATTTTACAGCTTTTTGTGATGGCATTGCAAGACGCCTTTCATTTGCATTGCCACAACCTGAACCCATCACAACCCACAGCACTATTTGTATTGGCATCTGCCCTATCTTGCATCTATGTAATAAATAATTTTGATATTCTTAATTGGTTACATGCAGAGCACACCTTTCTGGTTTTCTAGCTAAACTGTTAAAACCTTACTAAGTTAATGGTTAGAAAACTAGATTTATTACCCAAAAGTCACAAGTTTTAGTCTCAGTATACCAACAGGAACTGTAGGAGAGTGAATGATCAGCACTTTTCAGTACCCACAATTGAAGTATCAGCAACAGAACTCCCTTTCTAGTTTGCAATTACCCTTCCCCTGTCTGTTAGCCTCTTTAGGATGAGTCTCTTTATATATTCCCCAATTGTTAGTCGCATTGGATAACAGCATCTGCAAAATTTTGATTCGAGAATCAGTGTCCAGAGATTAAGCACCATTGGGGCAGGCAGCAAACAATCAGTAACAGACAGGAAAACCAAACACCAGACAGAAATGACAGCCAGAGTAAATTAAGACTTTGCACTTCAACTAGCGTGAGTGTGTGTGTCGTGATCAATCCCAGGTATGAGGCAAATGGGGTTCTAAAGGGAAATGGTCACAATTTGGGTAACGGATCCCGCTGATGATGCGGTGGAAGTGGTAAGGGATCTTCTGTTGTAACAGAATGAAAATTTGCGTTTTCCTTCAGACCAACGTGAAAAAATCGACAAGTGGGTGGGCAATATGTTAATATTTCAATATAACATGAAACAGCTTGGGACTCGTTTTAAAAAAGACTGATTTCAATAATTCAACTTTTTCTTTAAAGCGACAATAGCTTTATGCACAGGGAACTTTCAGATTAAAAACTCTGCAGGATGTTAAATTCACTTAAAGCTGTGTTACACACATAAAAGGTCATACATTACCCTTAAAAGGTCATACATTGTGTGTAATATTTTAGACTTAATTACATGTACCGTGTGGCTGTCAAATCTTAACCAAGATTAGACAGCCAGCCAAACTCCCTTCATGACATGAGAGTTGTAGCTCTGTTTAATAGAGACTGCATGTATACATGAACAAAGGAGTGAAGCTGAAAATAAACACTAAAAGTGCACTGCTGTCTACTAACGTCTGACAGACGTCTTTCAGATTTCAGTTTTACATACATTCTAAATCATAAACATCTTAAAGACATCTGATAAACATCTATTTGTCATCTAAAAGGAGACTTCTACTATATGTATTACAGATCAAACAACCTTAATAATATGTCTTGCAGATGTAAATGCAGACGTCAAATAGACGTCTTCTAGATATATGCGTGCTTTCTGGGAATTGACCGCTAGAGGTCCTATTTACTCTAACAGGATAATACCTAAATGGCAGAACAACATGGCATCTGCCCTATCTTGCATCTATGTAATAAATTATTTTGATATTCTTGATTGGTTACATGCAGAGCACAAATTTAAAGTATGGGTCACCATACTCTGTCATAAGTCACCTGGTTTTCTAGCTAAACTGTTAAAACCTACTAAGTCTTCTAAGTTAATGGTTAAATGAAAACTAGATTTATTACCCAAAAGTCACAAGTTTTAGTCTCAGTATACCAACAGGAACTGTAGGAGAGTGAATGATCAGCACTTTTCAGCACCCACAACTGAAGTATCAGCAACAGAACTCCCTTTCTAGTTTGCAATTACACTTCCCCTGTCTGTTAGCCTCTTTAGGATGAATCGCTTTATATGTTCCCCAATTTTAAGTCGCATTGGATAAAAGCATCTGCAAAATGACTAAATGTAAATTTAACTGCACACTGCTCCCGCGGTGCTACAAAAATGTCTGCCTACTGCTGTCTGTGTATTTCCATATTTGAACGTGTCATCTGTAAATTAGCTGTTTAATTTATATTTGGGGAATCGAATCTTAAGGATTCGAGTTGATTTGATTACACTGATTCGAAATTCATAGAATACACTTTATTAAATAATCCATCCAGCGTTTAGCAGAATTTTGTGTACCTTACCAATTCTGTTTTTTTTCCGTGATCAGCAAAATAAACAGACAATTAGTTTGTGTTCACAGCAGTTCCCCTTTTCTGAGGATCCTAGGATCCTGTTCCAGCACACAGACAGCCTGTGGCTTGTAGGAACAACCGCAGCGAAGCATTCGTTTCAATCTGCCTGAGGGGGGGCCAGGCAGGCCCCACTTGGACCCCCGACTAAGACCAGCTACTACTGCATAGTGATGTGCTGCAAGAGCAACCACACACATTTTCAGAGTGGAGGGTCACAACCTACGGGGCAGATTCTCTTGCAGGAAAGAAAGCACTACTGCATTCGAGCATCTTTGGGGGTTCTCTCTGCGAAAAAAAAATCAGTGAACAGTCTAGTGATGTTGAAAGTGATGCGTTTTCAGCTGTCGTTTGAAGATTGACAGGGATCCATCATTCCAGGATAGGGGTGGGGAAATGATGAATGAATAATAATGTTCTGGAGAGAGATTTCGAGCCTCTCTGTCATTGCTCACTTTCAGATCTCAGACTTCTCAAGGGGATGTAGTTTTGTAACAGTAAATAGAAATAGATAGGTGCTGAGCATGTGACTGGTATATATGCAATTATAAGTGTCTTGAACGTTATGAGAGCTGCAATTGGGAGCCAGTGCTCTTTTGGGCTCATTAAAGACTAATTGTACTGCTGCATTCAGAACCATTTGTAGAGGTTTGATTGTGCTTGCAGGAAGTCCAGTCAGAAGAGTATTGTCCAGCCTAGAGATGACAAGGGCTTGGAAAAGAAGTTGTGCAGCGTGCTCTGTAAGAAAGGGCCAGGAGTCTCATTTATATACATTACGTACGCAGAAAACAGGGCTAAAAAGATGCATACACCACTTCCTGTTTAAAAAATTTGCGCACCTGCATACAAACTCTGACCCATGCATACATACTTTTTTCCTGGAGTGATTTGAATGAATAATAAAGTAAAAACAATGATTTAAGCTCTGTTTTCATGTCAATGTACACATATTTACATTAAATATTACACTCTCGTTAATTACATAAAGTCATTACAGAGAAGTTAAATTTAGTGGAATGCCTTAAGCGAAGATCAATTTTTAGCTTGAACAATGATCAATGATATTTATTAATTAATTACATCGATATAATGGCACACTACTGGATTTGGTGGCCGAACTGTCCAGTATTTGGATTAAATAAGTTTTTGAGCACAACTGTAATTCAAAAGTGTTTGTCAAAGGTTACACCAAGATTTCTGACCAAAGTTGTGTGTGCTTGTGTAAGGAGCTGAATCAAAAACCTGTAATACAATAAGACTAATCTGAGAAGGGATATCCAAAGGAACAAAAGGACTTCAAAAAGAGAATAAACAACCCCCCCCAACCAATGTTGTTTACTTTTTGAAGTCCTTTTGTTCCTTTGGATATCCCTTCTCAGATTAGTCCGCATTTTTCGCATTGTTGGCGTGCTAGGGTGAGTCGATCAATGGATGGAGCCGGGGGCACATTTTTGAGATCTTGACTTCTGGCCACCAAACTGGCTTAGCATGCTATTACTTAGGGAACGCATAAAAAATTACTCCTTTTGAGTCTATTGAGGAGATGGCTGAATTAAGGTAAGCGATCTACGGGGTAGACTCTGGCTAAGACCTGGACTAGCCCAGATGTGTCGTGAGTCTGTTCTGGTCAAACAAGGTCTCTAAGCGACCCAGACTCCTAACGAACGATAAGTCGAAACTAGGAAATATTACAGTTAATTAATGATCCGAATTTAATCACAACTAGAGGGATCAGTAGTTACATTTTAATAAATAGTACTAAAATCACGAAAGACTGAAGTCAGATAAAATTATATATAAGGTCAGTGCTATAATTGGAAACACAAAAGATTAATAAATATCAGTGATTTTTAACGAGATGCAAAGAAAAGACCGAACATTAACCTTCGACCAGGGCCTCGGAATTCTGTTCTTCAGGAAAAGGGGGACCCTTACAGTTGTAGTGGTAAGGCATTTGAGGTCAAATGAAGAAAGGAGTGAATGGGAATCTGAAGCATGAGGTTTGTCTAGATGAATTTTGAAGAGTTTGTGTCCCATCTTTATTTGTTCAGTGACTCCCAAACTACTGTATTTGATTAACAAATATTTTTTCTCTATAGTGATTGGTTGATTTTATTAAAAGCTCACAAAACACTGCTTCAAACACTACAAAAGCGGCACCTAGTGGCAAAAATGTAATTTGCATGTTTTTTTCAGATCAACGAGTGTGCAATATGCTAATGTTTACTTTTGACAGCACGAAACAGCTTAGGACTGGTTTTGAAAACGACTTGTTTTAATGATTCGGAGGTTTGTCTTTTAAGGGACAATAACTTCATACACAGGGCACTTTTAGATTTAAAACTTCCCTCTAACCCCATCTAACTGTAATACTCACAGGTTGCAATTTATTTTTTACATGTTGTCTTCAATTGTTTTCTAATATTTGTCTTATATTTACCTCTCATTTAGTATGTTATCATTTTTCATTTTAGTTTTAATTTATTTTCTTATGTTTTGGTTTTGGTTAGCTAAGTTCACAAACTGAATCATGTGTATCGTACGGTTTAAATCTGCTTCATGACTGCTTTGGCTCTACAATATTTCCCTCCATCTTTACTTGCAGTGAAAACTCTTCTAAAATTGTATTTTGAACAGTCTGCGTTATTCAGAAGAAATGGGCAACTCAAAATCCAAATTCGGTGAGTCTCTCATTTAAGAAAAATCAGATATAACTAATTAAACAGTTCTTCGAAAAATATAATAATGTGTTATAATTATTCTCTCACAGAATTTGATAATCCATGGAGAGATAATACTTTGGGGTTTGTGATTTTCTTTTTAAAATCATAGTCAGCTGACTTTATTGTTTTACATGTTCTAATACAGTTATTGTACTCGCTTTTGTTTAGGAAGGAAAAGAAAGATGCCTTAATGAAAGGAATCAAAAATATTGAACCATACAACAGAGATTTGAAATTCTTGAGGATCTTGCTTGTAGGTCCCTGTGGTTCAGGAAAATCAAGTTTCATAAACTCAGTTAATAATGCCTTCAAAGGCCGCATAACCAGCTGTGCACAGTCTGATAGCATTGGTGGTACAAGTTTCACAGTTCATGTAAGTTTATGATGTGTGTACTTCTTTATTTAAATTATTTTAATAAATGGGTTTTTTTTTGCTTCAGCTAATAAATATTTTATTTGTCATACGTTTTTTTTAATGTAGTACCAACCGTTTGAAATCGAATGTGGAAATTCCACCTTGCATGTTGTCTTCAATGACGTTATGGGCCTGAAACAGGATCTATGAGAGGATGCCCTGTGGAGGACATCATCAAAGCCATCCATGGCCACATTCGATCTGATTATGTGGTAAGCAAAGTGTTTG
Organism: Puntigrus tetrazona; assembly: GCF_018831695.1. Classification (NCBI taxonomy): domain Eukaryota; kingdom Metazoa; phylum Chordata; class Actinopteri; order Cypriniformes; family Cyprinidae; genus Puntigrus; species Puntigrus tetrazona. The sequence goes on from NW_025047681.1 coordinate 19,927, forward strand.
AAATACTTCCTAGATAAAAGTCTTCAAACATATTTTACACCGACATCTTTGTGGTTTTTGTAAATCTTAGTTTAATCCAGGAAAACCTGTATCTTCGGGGGATGAACATTACATTGAAAACCCAACCATCTCTGATCAGGCCTTCTGTCTAGTGTACGTTTTGGCAGCTGATAGAATCCAATTTGAAAATGACAGTGTTTTAGAAAAGATGAGGGATATTCGAATGCAAGTCAGATCTTTAGGTAAGACTAATATGTTGCTCTTACTTTTAATGGATTCTACAAACTATTAATGTAACGTTCTGACATAGCAGTTTACCATTGATCATACAGTTTCATATAATAATACAATAATATATTATATTTTTAATATAACAATACATAATAAAAGTTAATATTACAATATTTAATTTAAGCTTATAACAAGCTTATGAGTGCTTAAAAATGAAATTAAAATGTATGTAGATGTGATGTCCAAATCGTGAATAAAATGTAACTCTTTGCGCATATTGCAGGTTTGCCACAGATCATTATCTTGTCAAATGTGGATGAAGCATGTCCATTGGTAAAAAGTGATTTAAAGAAGGTCTATACAAGCAAAAAAATCAAAGAAAGGGTAGATATTAAGCATTCTTATAATTACAAGTCTCAGGCTGCATATTTTGTTTTATTTAAGTTTGAACTTGACCTTTTGATTCTTTGGTTCTTCTACAGATGATATGGTGCAAAAATAAACTGGGTATTTCAATGTGTCACATCTTTCCAGTGAAGAACTACAATGAGGAAATTGAAACCAATGATGACATGGATGTTCTGATTTTACAGGCATCAACTCAAATGATACAGCTGGCTAATGATAACATGAAGAAACGCTTGTCTCAACAGACATAGTTTTCAAGCACAAATCCTTGTTGTGCCTCATTCTTGCTGATTTAAACTATTTGGATGATTTTTATTAAAAACAACAGTCAAATATTTTTAAATACTACAGTTTTAAAATCATTAAAATATAGCCAAGAGACTTAGGTTTTATTAAAACTGTTAAAATGATTGTTGAAAATTATTTTTAAAGGCAATGATATGATTCAATAAACAATGTTATGCACAAAACCTGTCCTGAAAGAGTATTCTTTTCCTGTGGATTAGTATGTTCTAATGACAGAAGCCTGCTAAAGGTGCACAATATTAGATCTTTAAGCTAAACTGCACATTACGACAAAATATTTTAATGAGAACAGTGATCATGTGCACTTATTTTTGTTAGTTAGAAAAAGTTTATAGATTTTACGTTTGAAAGAGAGGCACATGTAGCAAATAAGCTAAAAAGGGAAATTTATATAAATAAAAAAACCTTGACGATCGGACCAAGGTGAACTCAAACACACAGGACTTAAATATACAACGTAAATACTTAATAAATAAGACACAGCTGAACACAATGACAATTAACTAAAAGAGTCCACGTGTGACAACATTAAACTGAATATATATACAGTGGGTACAGAAAGTATTCAGACCCTCTTAAGTTTTTCACTCTTTGTTATATTGCAGCCATTTGCTAAAATCATTTAAGTTCATTTTCTTCCTCATTAATGTACACACAGCACCCCATATTGACAGACAAACACAGATTTGCTGACATTTTTGCAGATTAATTAAAAAATGTAAATATCACATGGTCTTAAGTATTCAGACCCTTTGGTGTGACACTCATCGTTGTTGTTGTTGTTATTAATATTATCAGACAACCCAAATCTGTTTCTTGATTAGAAGCCGTGTCACTTTATTTTAAAGGAAAATTAATGGTCAGGTTTCTACAACTTTCACTCTAGAGCTAAACTCTGTCTTCAAACAGAAATAAATAAATACATTTGATATATATCATGATAATTATCGATATGGACTGATTTGAAAAAAATTATTGTGATAATTTTTTGGCTATCTTGCCCAACCCTTAACACAGCATTAGAAACACCAAAGGAAATTTGTATGTGTGTGTGTGAGTAAACATATATGTATTTGTTTTTCAATTGTAATATAATGCCATATATGGAGTGTTAGTGCAAAGAGCCCACCTTGTTAGCAGTGGCTATTTATGTTAACTCTGCCCACCAACATGCAATTTGGATAGTCAGCATTACAAAAAGATAGTTACTTGTTATTAGTTCCAGTGGTGCAGATGGTGAAACTCATGGCTATTGTATTCTACCTTTTTAAATGTTAAAATCACATTGTAAAAGCATTTATTTTCAAGAATTATGAAGGAAAAAGTTGAAAATAAAATACTGGGTAGAATTAGGGTAGGTGTAGGGAGGGCTTTATTGTCCCAACCATGGCATCTATTTAATAATTTGTAAATAGCATCAGGGTCCACCCATCGGCCAGAATCCAGTGGCTGGTTGAAGGCTGTATGCGTGTAGACTCTTTCTGGCGCTTCTGCAAAATCACTTATATTTATTAATCTTTTATTTCCCCAAGTTTAGTACTGACCTTATATAATTTGATCTGAGTCCAATTTCTGTGATTCTGACTATATTCATTTTAATGTTACTGCTGATCCCTTTAGTTGCGATTGAATTTGGATCATTAATTAACTATAATATTTCCTAGTTTCGACTTATTGTTTGTTAGGAGTCTGGGTCGCTTAGAGACCTTGTTTGGCCAGAACAGACTCACGACACATCTGGGCTAGTCCAGGTCTTAGTCAGAGGCTACCCCGTAGATCGCTTACCTTAATGCAGCCATCTCCTCGATAGACTTAAAAAGAGTAATTTTTATGCGTTCCCTAAGTAATAGCATGCTAAGCCAGTTTGGTGGACAGAAGTCAAGATCTCAAAACTGTGCCCTCTGCTCCATCCATTAATCATTGATCAATCAATCAATCAATCATTTTTATTTATATAGCACTTTTAACAACACAGGTTGCATCAAAGCACTGTACAGTATAATGTAGAAGAGTACAATGACAGGGATGTATAATGACGAGAGTGACCAATTTCTTATTAAATGCAGAGACGGTCTCTTTAATCAATTCAACGTTAAATCACTAGAAGTTAAGTGTCCCCAACCAAGCAAGCCAGAGGCGACAGCGTCAAGGAAACAAAACCCCATGCATACAGAATGGAGAAAAAAAAAACCTTGGGAGAAACCAGACTCAGTTGGGGTCAGTTCTCCTCTGACCGGACGCCCAGCACTTAACTTCCAGTTCAATTTTAAACACAGCTGTGTCGGATTGTGTAAATGACTTGATGTGTAAATGTGTAAATGTGTGTGTGTGCATCAGGATCTGGTGATCTGTCCACGGGCTCATCTAGGTTTTCTGGTTTCTAAATGAACATAATCTCTGGGTGCTGATCCACCATCTAGTCTGGATACAAACTGTGAAAACAGATTGAGAAAGAGACAGGACTAATATTAGCGTAGATGCCATTCTTTTTGCGATGTCGCAAGTACATCGTATTTTAGAGTAGTGTTCCCAGTTCCAGCAAATCTAAGTAATGCAGCCTAAAAATCCTTTAACGGATTTGAATAATAAAAAGTGTGTTGGTGTGTTATGTGTAAAAGATGGTCTTAAAAAGATGTGTCTTTAATCTAGATTTAAACTGGCAGAGTGTGTTTGCTTCCCAAACAGAGTTAGGGAGATTGTTCCAGAGTTTAGGTGCTAGATAGGAAAAGGCTTTATAGGTAATTAATAGGATTTAAAAATCTATCCGATGATTGATCTGACTCACCCTAGCACGCCAACAATGCGGAAAACCTCAGAAGTCACTAACCTATTAGAAAAGTTATTCCAGACAATATTATAAGTTAATCAAGATTTACTTTTATTATGCCAGGCAGTACTGTTTTCCAATTCATGAAATTTCATTACATTTACACAACTGATCAGCAGTAAACACAAAAATAAAGAAAGCAAACAAAAACAAACAAACAGATAAAACAAATTATAAAAAGCATCATTTAAAGGTCACCGTACCTGGCAATGAAGACACACAGAAGTTGTGCGGGAAGATCTGTTTACAGAAAGCTTCCTTGAGTGGTTTGCCCACTTTCTTTAAATACCCAGACTGATCAAAGAATCAAACATTTAGCACCCAAATGTGAAACTTCTCCCCAAACCATTCCCGTGCTCATCCTTGGAGCAAAGACAAATGGTTATCAAATGGTCTTTATTGGGGCACACGCTCACCAGGAGACCAGAAACCCTTTCACCAGTCACACCTCAACCATTTACATTAGCCTCCCATCTGCATCTGTCACACTCAAGGGAAGGAGAGGTTTACCTAAACAGGAACCAAAAACATGAGGGGTAGAAAGGGGAGCAACCAAATTGAGCCACATATTGTTTTTACGCTTTCCCGCAGATCTTCTCGCAAGATGAAAGAGAGTTTGATTACTTTACTGTAGACTGGAACTCTTGCTTGGTGAAATCCATCCTTACAAATAACTGACGTGCCTCACTTTGAGCCAAGGAAGGTAGGGGGGTCTGGTAAGCCCTATATGGGAAAAACTGCTGCACCTAACTTTAAATTGTGTTCCTAAACAACCTCCCACATGTTACCTGTGTGGACAAGAAGGGCATACAAAGCCAAATTTAGGTTTAAAGGTATCAGCTCAGCTTACACAGGTATGCGTAGTACCCAGAATGGAGGCAACAAAGAGCCCAATTCCATTGAGAACCATAAATGTAGAGATAAATGGCGAGAAATTGACTGCTTTGATTGACACCGGCAGTGACAAGACTCTGGTGAGAAGAGAATTTATTCCGCCATCTTTAATTGGTTCAGGGGGCAGACTACCTATTTGCTGTGTGCACGGGGACAAGAAATTGTTACCTACCACCAGTGTTTATGTAAAGATAGGGGACCAGACCTATCTCGTGGAGGTGGGGGTGACTGATAACTTGTCTTTCCCTGTGATTCTGGGTCAGGATATACCAGTATTGTAGGGAGTTGTTGCGTACAGTACAGCAGTGACAGATGGTGGTAACTCGAGCAAAACTGAACCAGTCAGAGGAGATTGGGCACACACTTTGCCTTTTTTCAATGAGGAGATTGAGGCTGGAGTGCCGAAGAGGAGAAAGACTAAAAGGGAAGTTACATCTAAGCCATTCGATACCTTGGGCTGGCCACCTGGGGAAGAACAAGACAATTGCAAGAATCAAAAAGTATTTTTTTCTGGCCTGGTTTGAAACTAGATGTGGCTCAGTTTTGTAAAAGCTGTCCTGTCTGTCAAAAGGTTTCCCTCAAGTATCCGTCAAAAGCACCATTATAACCGCTTCCCCTTATTGGTACTCCATTTGAAAGACTTGTGTAAGGGTCCCCCTTTTCCTGAAGAATGCAATCCAGAGGCCCTGGTCGAAGGTTAATGCGCATTCGGTCTTTTCCTCGCGTTTATATTACTATACTTATTATATACTTATATTTATTAATCTTTTGCTATTCCAATTTTAATGTAACTGCTGATCCCTTTTTGATACACCCTTTCCCACAAAACACTGTTCTATCAAGTTCTTAATCTTTTCCATAATATAAGTGGTTACTGTGAAATTGAGACCCATTTACCAATCGCACTGATACCTTTCAAATGAGACTAAACATAAAATTGAGGTTCACAAGACACATAACATATAATACATTATTCTTAGTGAATCTTAAGCCAACTCTTTTGGGCAGAAGGAGGGTAGTCAGTAAAAGCAGAGGTGAAGGGGGTGTCATAAAACAACAAAGAGAGAGAATGTTGATTGCTCTTTTTTTTAAGTCCTTTTGTTCCTTTTGTTGAGGAAAACGGGACGTTTTCCCAATTTTGTAAGTTTGCCTTGTTTATTTGAGTGATACCTTGTATTGTAAACACATTGGGATGTGTTACTGATTTATCAAGAAGAAGAGACCACACAGAATATTGTATTCTTTTATTTGATAAGTATTAATAAGATACACAGTACACATGGTATTGTATTCACTTTATTGAATAGTAGAAAGAAAGACCACCACAGCATCATGTGTAAAAGTAGTTTATTGAGAAAAGACATTAGGTATGATATATGTAGCATTTAGTTGAAGTATAGTCAGATAAAATATGTATTAGTAAGAACTTTGAAGAATAGGAATGTTACCGTTGAGTGCTGAGTTCCCGACGCGGAGAGGAGGACATCTTAGAAAGATCTTCACAGAAGAGCAGACTGATAAGATGGCTGTGTTTTTATAGTGAGCTTCTTGAAAGGAGGTCTCCAGCTGTCCGGGACTTTCCCAAAAAAAGTGTGGACTTGCACCTGTAGTCTATATAGGAGGTTGCACTTAGAAGTGAACCAGAAGATAAAGCTGAACCTCGGCGACACACTTCTCCGATGCCAGACAGCCTTGCCACGATGCCTCAGAACGACGAGCTTGCAAATTATAGAACTTTGTTTTTATTTCTATTTTATATTAGTGTTTTATTTGTAATGTATTTAACCTATATATAATAAAACTATATCTTATTATAACCAATACGCTCGCCTGCCAAAGACTCTGATTTCAAGACCTGAGCAGAACAGACCACAGAGAAGTCTCCTGTGACCTGTCTTGTGAGTATGATTAAATGCTTATTAGAGATGGGACAGACTCGACTTACTTTACCTTATCTGAGGATAAACTGAATGAGGTAGAAGGTGCAGGAGATTTGCGCACCATAAAACACTTTGGATATCCCTTCTCAGATTAGTCTTATTGCATTACAGGTTTTTGATTTCACTCCTTACACTAGGATCCTTGTCCTTGTCCTCCTTCTCGGGGTAAAAAAAGTATACTGTGAGGTACCCAATGAAAAGTGCTCCAAAAAAAGTCTACTAAAGTTTTTTGAATTTTACTCTAAAGCCTAATTGGCAGATCAACACAGGCCAAGCTAATCCACAAAGCTGAAGCCACCAGGTTAAATAACCAGGGCATACAACATTCCAGAAAGAGCACAACCTTGTCTAATACCTCTGTGGATTTTAAAAGGACCACCATTAATTTTCAGTATACTCTCAACGTCTCGATACAAAACCTTATCATGTGAATAAAACCAGAGCTAAACCCAAACTAGAAGAGTTTCTGGAGACATAAAATATCTAGAATTAGGTAAATATTATCAAATATTGTCATCTCTGCTCTGCTCTGAAAACGAGAAGGGATCAAAGCTCCCTCTACTCTGATGCCCAACAAACTATCTAACCCTTTTTTAGCCTTGTACATCTTAATATGTCCATAATCTCCTGTAGATTCTACTAGATTCTGAAGATGCAAAATTTCAATCTCCAAGGTTCTCATTGACTGGGAAATATCCATAGATACATTGAGCGTATACTGACGGCACAGTTGCTGTATCTCTTTTTTCCCATGGTCCCACCATTGCTGCAAAGAACTGAAATTGTTCTTCCTAGAACGGAACTGTTTTCAAAAAAAAAATAAGTTATCTTGTAACAAGGAAGTATTAAAATGCCAATAACCAGACTTTATATTACCCAAAAAAAACCCGAAATCACGAATTACAAGACTGGTCAGTAAAACCACAGGGCAGAATCAATCAATCATTTTTATTTATATAGTGCTTTTAACAACACAGGTTGCATCAAAGCACTGTACAGTATAATGTAGAAGAGTACAATGACAGGGATGTATAATGACAAGAGTGACCAATTTGTTATTTAATGCAGATATGGTCTCTGTAATCAATTCAACGATAATCACTAGAAGTTAAGTGTCCTCTGACCGGACTCCCAGCACTTAACTTCCAGTTCACTTTTAAACGCAGCTGTGTCAGGTAGTGTAAATGACTTAGTGTGTGTGCATGTGTGTGTGTGCATCAGGATCTGGTGATCTGTCCACAGAACGCATCTAGGTGTTCTGGTCTCTGATGAACATAATCTCTGTTTGCTGATACACCATCTAGTCTGGATACAAACTGTGAAACAGATTAAGAAAGAGACAGGACTAATATTAGTGTAGATGCCATTCTTTTTATGATGTCACAAGTACATCGTATTTTAGGAGTAGTGTTCCCGGTTCCAGCAAATCTAAGTAGAGATAGTGGACAATATAAACTGAAGATGCTTCTGTAAGTATAGATTAAAAATTCATTAACTAAATTAATTTTAATAAAGTACTAATGGAAGTGGTAATGTTTATTACCACTTCTATTAGAAGTAGAAGATAAAAAATCATATTAAATCATACTTAATTTTAAAAAAGGCAAAGGTCAAATTAAAATGGACCCCAAAACTATTTTTACCCATCTATTTGGGTTGACACAATGTATCACAGGGATGTATCATATTGTATTATATTTCTAATTGCGACAATTGTTTATGTTGAAGTTGTTCTAAGATGGATACAGCAGCAATGTCACCAAGTGTCTGTTTTACCTACAGGTTTTAGATGTTAGTTTGATCTTCTCTGAAACAGCTGACGGTGATTAAAGTCCCACTACAGACAGACATCACATTCAACAGAATCAGCAAACACAAACTCATAGTGATCATCACATGCATGTGTTTTGTGTGAATTTCCATGATCCTTGATCCAAAGTCAAAGTTTGTGACAATCTGTGTATCTACTTTCCATACCATATTACAATAGATAGAATAGAATGCATATTGATATAAAAAAAATCCCAAAATGGTACGTTAATATCACAGACATCAGGTGATAAGAATCAAAACTCACACATACTAGAAAACTAGTCCCGTCCAAATAGAGCTATAGAATGTCCACCTTTTTAATGTTATGAAGGAGCTAGAGAACAAGATTTTAGGCAATATATTTTGTCTCTTTGTTAACACTGACAATCAGCTCATTAGAAGAGAGTTTTTTGCATGAACTGCGTTTTGATCGACATGGTGCCTACACAGTGTTCATTGCTCCCTACTCCCTGAGCAGGGTAAATGCACTTCAATGCACTTTGAATGGAACGTGCAAGTTTGCTTCTGGAATCATGGCGGAATATCCGGTGATGGGATTGAGAATCGCTTATATTTACATTGCAAAAAACTGACTTTCTAGTTTAGATTCTTTTTCTTGTTTTGAGCAAAAGAAAATCTAGAAATTCTTAAATTAAGGAATTGTCTTGTTTTCAGAAAATCTAGTCTTTCTGCCTAAAACAAGCAAAATAATCTGCCAATGGGGTAAGAAATTCAAACTTATTTAGCATACCCCATTGACAGATCATTTTGATCGTTTCAAGGAAAACTTTATTTTGACTTGCTTTTTCTGAAATTTTAATTTGGACTTTTGAAATTTAGGCTGAAATCAAAAGAAAAATGTCGAAAAGCTTTTTTTTTGCAGTGTAGGCAATATTTCTAAAGACTGATCACATATCAACTGTATACTAATTTGAGGACAAAAAGATACTTCCATTTCCTGTCAAACAAACGATGCAAACATACAGACATCTCAAGACACCCCACAGAGTGGAGGTGTAGGAAACTACCTTCCCATTTGGTTTTTAGTAAAAACATCTTTCCTTCTACTACATGAAAACGCCAATGCGAGTGAACTAACAGTCATGTCTAGTATCATTTGAAATGACTGGTACAATGGTCTTATTTCTACAGACGTAAACTTAACAGTAACAAAGATTTGAAGATTTCATAGATATTTACTTATTGCAATGGGTGTGCCCTCTCCAAAGGTCATTCCATGTAAATTACCTCATGTTCCCATTGAGTCTGACACCTGGGTTAATATAAATTCATTTGTGTGGATGTTTAATCTTGGTTTGGTATTTAAAGGAATGTAGCAAAAGGGTCGGGCAGATTCTGTAACCAGAATGCCGTAGTATGAAGTCTTTTTCTACACTTCATACTATGTATTTCTCAAGGTTAGGTATGCACATTTTACTGTTAGTTTATTCTCTGAGAACTTGATGTTGTGTATAAATACGATGTGTTTGAATTGGCATAATACATATTTACCTGACTGATAATAAATTGTTACATTTGGTCTCATATTGTTTCACTCTGCAATTATTGACTCTAGTAAATTAGAATGTATCCCTGTTAGCAACATGTGCACCCTAATGAACGAGTGAATAATAAAGAGTTAACTAGAGTAACCAAATATCAAAATACTAATTAGAAATAGACAATTAACCAATTTGGATTTGAACCTACAACTCTAGGTCATAATGAAATGGAGTCAGATTAATCAATAAAATGGAGTCAAATTACACTGTAATCCCAAATAATGTGGAAAAAAAATCTAGTTACATAAAATTTTTAAGTTTTGAAATTTCCAACTTTAAGTAAGCAGAAAGTTTGTTGTACTTGAAAATACAAAATACTTAAAATACCCAAGTTGATAGCAAATAACTTTTTTTATTTCTACCAACTTTAAACATTGAAGTCACCCATACATTTTGATATAATTTTTTTATTAACTTTTGCATTTTGAGTTTCACAAATGAAATTACCCAAATTGTATTACCCTATAAATGTGTGTTTTTTTTTTTTTGTGTGTATCTGTAATTTCAAGCAAACAAACAATACAATTTCTGACATTTATTTTAAATGCCCAACAAGCATTTCAGCTTCAATATCAAATACTACATCTATTAATAATACATATGAATAATATTAATAATACATTTTTGTAAAATGGTATCATGGTGGAAACATCCCCATAGATTTGTAGATACTGGTTTAAAGTAAATACTGATTTGATTTCATAGTTGCAGCAAAGATGGGTTTAAATTTGTTTTAGACTGCAGAAGCTGTTTTGACAGTGACTTCACAATCTTTTGTGGTTTCCTCTGATGCATTGGTTTGAGACTCTACAACTCTCTCTTGAAGTTTCTGAGGGGCCGTAGTAATAATAGTGTTTTTGACTTAAAAATAGTAATATTTGTATTAGTCCTATTTCATATGACTAAGTATATTTGAAACATTTAAAACTTTTATGCACTGAATTCTTAGCCTTTGACTTCATAGGTTTTTGTAAAACACACCACACAATTTTCTGTGTAAGCCTAACACAAAAATCAAACAAGAATAATATTATGACAAAGGTGTATACATGTTTGCTTTCGACACATCTTTTTTATATTTTGCATGCAGTGCTTCATTTTGCAATAAATGCTTTGTTTTAATCTTGCTTACAAAGAACGTGCTGATACAATATGTCATGAAATATGTCCCTGAATTGCATTAATAATCAGAAACTATGACAAAACAACATATCATTCCAGTGCATGATTCCAGTTTACATTTTAACTGCTTCTAATTAAGACTAACCTACAAACTAATTCAAAGAAATCTGCAAAGGTATGTGCATTTTTGTTCACAGTTAATTGGAAGTTAAGTATTAACTTTTAGATGTTCACAAGAGTAAATAAGTAGTCTGTGTCTATATGTGTGTGTGTGTGTGTGTGTGTTTTCAGCATATATATGACTGTAATGGAATTTATTATTTAATTTTTCTGGGTAAGTCTGTTTAACACATACATGTGCCAGTGCACCCACATCCTGTTTGCTGTTTCTGTGTTACAGGAAATAGGAATTAAGTGGTTAAATTGTCACGAAGCCCCAGAACACACAACATGTGAGCATTTGTACACACTGCATTTCAGCGAAAACACTTATACCATTCATAAATGTTAGCAATAAATGTGAACTGGTTATTTTATTTTATTTTTCTAAACAATTTTGTTGGTAACACTTTAAAATAAAGGCCCGTTGCTAACAAGTAACTATGCAGGAAATAACAGGTAGTCCAACAGATCAAATACAACCGCAACACTTATGTGACTGGGGAAAAAACTATAGATTTACTTAGTAAGAAAGTCATAGGCCTGTACATGAAATATATTTTACTTAAATTAACGACAGATTAACAAAAGAAAAAAAAAAAAATGTGCTGAGTTTTAGTTTATTGTTATATAATAAAGAAAAATGAGACAACAGAAAATAGTTTTCTTTATTTCATGAAAAGCATTGTGGTTTTATTATATTACAGTTGTATTTATTTTGCAAAGGATTGCCAGTTTTTATTATTATACAATAAATAACATTTTAGCATCCATATATGTCGCAAATAGATGGAAACATTTGGTTGCCCGACCCCAAAATGAAAATTGTGTTGTAAATCACTTAACAAACCCCTGAAAACTCAGTTCATTCTCAGAACGCAATTTCAGATATTTTGGATGAAAACCGCCATTTTGTAGAACTTTCGGTGGACTCTATCCTACATACGCAGAACTGTGTTAGACACAATAGTAAGATATGTTGTTTGTAAAAATTAAAGCGAAAATACACATACAAGACCACCCCCCGCTCAATGTCCTCCTGATAAGAAATATGTGCCTACCAGTCTCAGGCATCGAGTCATGCAATGGGTCCATTCCTCCATTAATGCTGGTAACCCCGGCATCTCCCGAACTGTACAACTCATCCAAAATGCCTTCTGGTGGCCCAACATGATGCCAATGATCACTTCCTTTATCAAATCCTGCTCTATCTGTGCCCAATCCAAAACCCCCAAGGAATTACCCTGTGGTCTGCTTCAACCCTTATCCATTCCTCAACGACCCTGGTCTCACCTGACTTTTTCACAGATCTCCCCAATTCCAATAACTTCACCACTATCCTTGTCATTATCGATCGTTTCTCAAAATCATGCCGCCTGACACCCACATCCTCCCTACGAACCAGGACAACGGGTCAGCTCCAATACCTTGTGGATTGGGAGGGATACGGACCCGATGAGAGATCCTGGGTAGCCGCCCGGGATATTTTGGACCCTTCACTGATCGAAGAATTCCACAGAGCCAGACCCGACCGACCAGCTCCTCGAACCACGGGGACGACCACGTGGAGCTCCAGGAGTCGCTTCTAGAGGGGGGCGATTCTGTAACGCCTGACCAGCAGAGGGAACCCTCAACGGAATACTAGCAGTACTCAACCATCCGGCTTCTTCTCCACTTACTTCCTGTTGGCTCAGCATAAAGCCAGAACACCTGGTCTAATCAGTGCGAAGTATTGCCAGTCTAACTCAATTCAAATTCAAATTTTATTTGTCACATACACATACATACATGGTACAACATGCAGTGAAATGTTTTATACAACCGTCCAGCGTCGGAAAGAAAACAATATATCTATATATATATATAAATATAAAATATAAAATATATATATATATATATATATATATATATATATATATATATATATATATATATATATATATGAAGAAATGTGCAAAGTATAAAAGGTAAAAATGAAATAAAGTATAAAATATAAAATATAAGTATAAAATATGGCGCCGTATTTAAAAGGTAAAAATGAAATAGTATAAAATATAAAATATAAAGTATAGAATATAAAATATAAAATATAAAGTGGCTGTGTGAATGTCCAATGTAAAGTGCAATTTTGTCCAGTGTAATTGCCCGATTGTAAGTGGGTATCTGGTGAAAGAGGGGTAGACATGGGAATACCGGTGATTAGGTGCTGGGTGTTCTCTGGTTCAGACTCCGAATGGCCTGCGGGAAGAAGCTCCGCCTCATTCTCTCTGTGTTTGCCTTCAGGGCACGAAAGCGCTTTCCTGAATGCAGCAGAGAAAAGAGTCCATTGTTGGGATGGCTGAGGTCTTCCATGATCTTCCTGGCCCTGGTACAGCACCGCTTGTTGTAGATGTGCTGCAGCACAGGGAGCTCAGTGCAGATGGTGCGTTCAGCTGACCGCACCACCCTCTGAAGGGCTTGCCTGTCCTGCATGGTGCTGTTCCCGAACCTGGAGGTGATGTTTCCCGTCAGGACAGTCTCAATGGTGCAGGTGTAAAAGTTCCTGAGCACCTGAGATGGGAGTCTGAAGTCCCTTAAGCGCCTCAGATGGTATAGACGCTGCCGGGCCTTCTTCACCAGGGTGTTGATGTGACAGGACCAAGACAGGTCCTGCGTGATGTTAACACCCAGGTACCGAAAAATTGTCCACTCTCTCCACTGGGGTCCCGTCGATCATGATGGGATGGTAAGAGCGCACCTGCTTCGTGCTGAAGTCTACTATTAGCTCCTTTGTTTTGCTGACGTTCAGGAGCAGATTGTTCTCCTGACACCATCTCTCCATCTCTCTTTTCTAAAATCCAGGTGGCTTGTGGTTGTGTGGAGGAGGTATGTGATGGCATCCTCCGTAAACCGCTTTTGGCGGTAGGCAAACTGTAGTGGGTCGAGTGTGTCCGGTAGTGATGCGGTGATGAAGTCTCTGACGAGTCTCTCAAAGCACTTCATCATTACCGACGTCAGAGCTACAGGGCGGTAATCATTCAGGCAAGATGCTTGAGGTTTCTTCAGCACAGGAACAATGATGGACTGTTTGAAACACGAGGACTGTAGACTGTTTCAGGGAGAGATTAAATATCTCAGCGAACACCGGTGCTAGCTGGTCAGCACAGGCTCTCAGTACCCGACCTGTGATGCCGTCAGGTCCTGCTGCCTTCCTAGTGTTCACTCTCGGCATGCATGCTGTTCATCATACCGCTAGCGGTGCTAGCATGATTAGCATGATTAGCTGCAGCCTCGAAATGAGCATAAAAGTTATTTAGCTCGTCTGCCAGAGAAGCATCCGCGCTCTCCACTCTGGAGGTTGGCGTTTTATAGTCCATGATGTTTCTCAGTCCTGCCACAGGCTCCTAGAGTCACTGTGTTGAAACTGTGACTCTAGTTTCCTCCCGTAGCGCCTCTTTGCCTCCTTTACCGCTCTGCGCGCTGTCTGACGCAGCCTTGTATTCGGTCATATCCCTGGTGACTACCCCGTGTTATAGGCTGCGGAGCGGGATCTCAGAGAGTCGCGGATAGTTTTGTCTACCCACGGCTTCTGGTTGGGAAACGTCCTGATGAAGGTTTTCTCCACCGTGTCATCCGCTAGTTTCCCAATGAATCCCACCACCGCTTCCGTGAACACGTTGACGCCCTCGGAGCTACACCTGAACATGGCCCAGTTCGCGTCATCCAAAGCGTCCTGCAGAGCGGCCACCGAATGGTCAGAGCAGCGTGACACCTCCCTCTGTACCGGGGCTTCCTGTTTCAGCCTCTGTTTGTAAACAGGCACGAGGAAGATGGCGGCATGGTCTGATTTACCAAACGGTGGGCATGATTTTGCCTTGTAGCTCTCTCTAACTGTCTTACCAAGCGTTTATACTACTACTGTTCTGATTTCCCTGTGTATGACCATAGCCTGTTCTGTTTTGACTACCGTTCCCTGGATTCTGCCTCTCTGTATTGTTTGCCTGATTGGACTGTTTACCCATTGCTTTCTGCCTTATGATTGACTCTGCTGTACTACTATCGCGAACCTGTTCGCTGATTGGATTGCCTGCCTGGTATTGACCTACGCTTGTGTTATGTTATTCTACTCTGTCTCTGGAGTCTGCCTTACATGAACGTTTTGTCTTGCTTGCACTTTTCTACTAAAGTTACGTCTCTGCATTAATTGCATTATACAGCGGTAGGAGTGATATTATTAAAATTTGTTTGCACCAATCACGATAACGATAAAAATGCAGTTCTTCAAATCATTTACAGTGTTAAAGAATAGTAGTGTCCACACCACAACTATCACGATAAAGGACAGAGAAACGATATCGTTGGGAATGATTATATCATCATATAATGATATCATATGAAAATAATTACTGATTGCAGGCTAACAAGATACTGTTCTTTCTTATTGCTTTTGGTCATTGATTTTTAATTTTAATGATTATTTCAAATTACCATTTCAAAACAAAATTATTAGATAAAATATACTAAAGTACTTAAATATTAAATTGCGCATACTGCAGTTCAGTTGCGATACTGATGCTAAAATTGTATGTTTTGCAGTCCTGATTGTGATGATAATGATTGTGATGCACCGATGTGTTTCTTTCAGATCGTGGGTCTTGGACTAACCTGTCTGGGAATATGTATTCTTGTCATGGCTGCAATTTCGGGATTTTACCCAATCGGTTAGAAAATATCACCATTCAATATTGGTTCGTCTTTCTGTTGTTTCTCATTTTACATGCGTTACATGATAATTACACTTTACATTTTTTCAGTCTGTAAGCTTATCATCGATATTGTGTGTTTCGTCTGTCAGGTCTGATGCTGTTGATCATCACCGGTTTTCTGACAATGCTGCTCGCTGTTGTCAGCAATCATAGTGCATGCATGCACAAAACATCTGTTCTTAATGTGGTGAGGAAAATACTCATTACAGATGCATTGTACTTATTTGTATATACCACAATGATCTCTGAAGATTTGCATGTGATGACACTGAAACAAATCTGTAAAGTCAGTTCAGACGCGCACACAGACAGCACAGATGCAGACTACTCGTATTTACAGAACTGAAGTGTTTGCTGGTCCACTCAGAAATACGTAAACAGTAAACTAACTATTGGCCAAACTCAAATTATTGCAGACCCAGTCCTGTTTAATGGCTTTAAAGAGAAATTTAAATGTAATAGAAATAATTAATAATAGATAAAAAAGTATAATAATAATAATAATATAAAATTATATTATTATTATCATCATTAATATTATAATAATATTACATAATATTTGATAAATAAAAGTTTTCAGTTTAATTAAATATGGATCTATTTAATCGTGTTAGTGCGAGAGGCTTTAACATAGTGACATATCGTCTACCGCTGGGACTTCTGCTTGATCACTGGACCAGGGGAACAGAGGTGGCTGGAAACTTAGGACACAATGAAAGGGAGTTAGACCGGTTGTGCTTTGACGGAGGGAGTTTTGTGCATATTTTGCCCAGAGTAGGTACTGGCTCCAACTCTCTTTGTTTTGGTGGCAGTAGCCCGGAGATATCAGCCGATTTCCTGAATTTTGCATTCATTTTGGCCGATGGTTTGAGGTTGATAGCCGGAGGATAGACTTACGGAGACCTCCAGGAGGTCAATGCTTAAGTCAATGCTTAAGTGAGACCAGGGTTGGCGTGGAATGGGTAATGGTAGGAGCTTTTCTTCTAGTAGATGACGGGGGGTGGAACTAATGGCGCAAACTGAAAATCCTTTCACATATCGACCGACATCCCGGGCCATGCGGGGCCACCAGTAGCGATCTTGGAGGAGTGAGAGGGTTCGGTAGCTACCTGGATTCCCCTATCCCGGAGAGGTCCAGAAGGGTCAAGCAGAGCGAGGATGGTACATACATCTTCCCTTCTGGACCTCCCAGCAGAGCAGGTTCAATGGTTGTGGATACATTCGACCCTTGGGAAATTTTTACTCATATGGTTGAACTGGATCATCAAAGGTTAGCAGCAAATAACTGAATGGGAAAACAAAGTAACTGGTGTTATTTTTTTGAAAAGCAACGTTCTTACTAATACATATTTTATCTCTGGCTGTACTTTAACTAAATGCTACCTATGTCATACCTAATGTCTTTTCTCAATAAACTACTTTTCATGAGTTAGCACTTACATATAATTAATCATATTAACGGTAAAAGTTAGTGTGTTTGGCGTACTGTCAGGAGAGCGCTTTGACGCGATCCTGAGTACCCCCAAAAAGGCCAATTAAGACAGCCCTTAAAAACTAAAAAGCATGGATATGTTGGTTGAAATTGGAATGATATTAGGATGATATTATGTAGGTGTGGGATAATGGGCATTGAATGTGTGTGACTGAAATATGAGTGAGGAGGGGATGTGAGTTAAGGTGAGCGTCTCTAGCGGGAGTGGTCCACGGCGGTGGGTGCAGTACTCCAGCTAGAACGATCCACTGTAATAAGCAGCATGTGTGAACGACCATCTCTGGCAGGAGCTGTACACGGCGGTGGGTGCAGAGCTCCAGCTTTTGTTGGTCTGCTGCTAAAGGCAGTGGGTGCAAGTGAGCTTCTCTAGCAGGAGCGGTCCACGGCGGTGGGTCCAAAACTCCTGCTTGTGTTGGCCACTGTGGTGGCAGGTTTTGTATACGGTCATATACAGCAGGAGCGGTCCACGGCAGTGGGTGCAATGCTCCTGCTTGGGATGGCCACTGCGGTGGCATATCTTGTATAGGGCCGTCTATAGCAGGAGTGGTCCAGGGTGGTGGGTGCAATGCTCTAGCTTGGGATGGCCACTGCGGTGGCGGATTTTGTATGCGGTCGAGTGGAGTTTTTGTTTGGGATGCAGGGGTTCTGGTGGCCAGGCATTGGGGAGATAGACTTGGGCAGAGTACGGCTGGTATGGGTTCATTTGATCCAGTGAACAGAGTGGGTGCGGGCTAGGTTGATGGCTTATGGGGGCTGGAGCCGTGGTGCCTGCTGCATGGGTTGCCTGTTGGAAACTGGAGAGGGAGCTGCTGGTGTTTGGGTCCTGGGCTTTGCTGAGGCATATTATATTTGGCGAAGCTGCACCTATGTGATAAGCCGAGTACAGTGAGAGAATTATTAATTAGAATTTATTAGCATAGCGGAATGTTCGCGTTTGCGAGTGCTTGACGCAAAGCCAGAATTGTCCATTTTTCCACCGTTGGAACGGAAGAAAATGCTGAATGGTCAGAAGAAGCTGGAGAAACTTGAGTACATCTGGAAGGTGGAGGCGAACATGATCTTAATCGCATTGGCAAATGGATAGTCACTTGCGTTAGTTTCCTGCCTCTGGATGAAGCCGTGTGCTCACTTGAAGTTCCGGGCAGGGCATTAGCGTACTTGCTGGGCAGAGTCGTGGAGGGATCGGCGTCCTCGATTTCGTAGGTTTTTGGCAATTGGTCTTGTTCAGACATGCTGAATGTCCTGCAATTTAATGAGAAAGGGTATATGACTTACAATGTTTTACAGAATGATGTTTAAAAATCAGGACACATGCAACATATGACTATTTAGTATATTCTTATATAAATTTACTAGACATCCATCATGTAACAAATAATAAAATATAATATATATTAGTATAATATAATATATTATAAATATAAATTCTGCTGCAATAGGTTACATGGTCACCTCTGTTTTTCTAATCAGAATTGGTCATACAAGGTAGCCAAAAAACAAAACAAAACTGTAAATACTTACTGTGCTTTGTTTCACACTTCATCTTCTAGTCATACCATACAGTTTCTAATCCAAGTTGCCTGAAGTAGAGAATTTAAAACAGCGACAATAATATGTTTATTGTGCAATATATGACCCATGTCATGGCAATTATACTGCTACACCTTAGATTAAAACACATTGTTTATTTTCTAATATAACATTACATAGACTTTATGGTTCTGTAATAAGCAATGAAACATGTCTCTGTTCCGAATTTTTGGCAGGTTTTCTGTAGAATTTTGCTACTTTGTGGTCCCTGTTGTGGACAGTTGTTGAAGAAGATGCGGCAAAACCTGTGCCCTACTTTTTTCAGTAGGGAGCTGTGTATGTAGCCTCTAGCTCTTTTTATTGCAGGACGGAGTGGAACCTGCAGATTTGGGGCATGATGGCACTTATTTGGAGTGCGATGGCAGATATACCTGGCAAGACTGCCTGTGTTTTAGGACAAAGTGGCTTTTAATATTTTAAGTTGAAGTATTGTAGCCACTACCCCAATTGCTGGAATAGACTGTGGTGAGCCTGCATAATCATAAAAACCTCTTTTTGTCGCACAACCTCGGCTTCGATTGTTTTAAAAGGAAGCGCAGCAGCTTCTACCCTGATTGTCCACCCCAGGATGAGATGGAATCCATTCAGAGGTTGTTTCTAGTCTTTTTTGAATGAGAACATGGCATTACCTTATCTTGATTTGTTTTGAGATGAGGTGATACAGCCTCTTTCCTGTTTTGTTTTAAAAGGAAGCAAAAATTATCTGCTTGATTTGTTTAAGAGGAAGTGGTGCAGACTTCCTATGTAATTGCACAATACTATGTGTTTAACTTTTTAGCCACAGCAAACCTCTTCGTAGGTTGCAGCATCTTTGACCGCAGAAACAGTAGGACCACATATACTTAGAGACAGCAGTTTTCAGTTCTTAAAACCTGATAACACTGTAGGTATTCAAAAAGTACAAACGATACTTCACATGAAAATGTGTTTTACTAATATCAACATAAACGTAAACAAAAGAATAGGAAATAGCATGTACTGTTATAATCTCAGAATGTATTTTACCTCAACTCACAGACTTTTACCAGTGTAGTAAAATCATAAACTATGCATTTTACAAAGTTAATTGTATCCTGTATATTCAAATACCTCTACAACTGTCAGGTATGCATGATCAATATACTCAAATGTAACATTACACTAATAAAATGCCTCTTTTTTTTTTTTACAGATAAATATAACCCATTCAATAATCTTGTATAATTTACCAATACTACTCATTAGTAAGGAAACATTAACCAGCCACAATTTAAGACAATATAACGGAATATACTAACAGTGTTTGTTTCACTTTAAAATATAGCAAGCATCAATTTGTTAAAATCTTGACAAAATATTTTAGCTTTTATTTTCAAAATAATCAGTGGTGTACTGCAAGGATGTGCATTTATTAAGTACAAAATTTTCTTAATTTTTGTTCTCACAGGAGTTTTACAACATTACACAATTTTGTAAATTAAACTCAACAGTTTATGAAGTAGGTAACTTTAAATTTAACAACCTTGAACACATTTTAGAAATAAAATGCAACATACACAGTAGTGCAGTAGTAATATTCATGCAAAACTATCTTGACATTCTTTGTGGGGTGTAATTACAAGTAACTGTCTGCTAAAATTTTGAATAAAAAACATTTAAACCATGAAAAATATTTAGACGTTGTTATCTTTGAAAATATACTGAACTTATTTAACCATTTGTACACATTTGTGCATAAGTAGAAAATATGACACAACAGGATATGCTTACACAATACTGAAGTGATCAAGTTTGCTTAAAACATTTGTGGAAATATCTTACATTACATATCTTTCACCAAACTGGAGCACAGGTATAGCTTGGGCAAGACACAAGAGCAGTCCAATGAACAAACAAAATAATGAGGACGAGGCAAACGGGCAATGGTATGACTCAGCTTGGCATGGCTTAGTACAGCAAGACTCAGCTTGGTTTGTGTTTCCAGTATAGTTTAAATACCCGGTTCAGAGTGGGCAGAATATTCACGTGTTGTAATAGTTGTGCCTACTGATTTCTGAAAAACGCACTTTCATTCTGAGTCTGTACTTCCTAACAGACCATGAATTATTTTTGGTTTATTAAAAGAAGGCGCACTTATTCAAAACAGTTAAAAGAACTTACAAACAAGTAATAAGGACAAGCAAGCAAGCTAAAATAGCCAAGCACAAATGACAAATGACGGCCTGAAGAAGGTGTGGCAGAGGTGCTCTCTGTTGTAGACAGCAATATGTGACTGTGAAGATGATCCGGGACAAAGACCACCTGGCCTGTTGGAGATTCAGTCTATGGGCAGATTTCCAATACTCTAGATTGTGGTGCTTGGTTAGTACAGTAAATGGGTGTTGGGCCCTCCAGCCAGTGTCTCCATTCCTCGAGCAAGAAAGCAATGGGAACATCCTTGCAAGGTTACCTTGGCTTTGTGACAGAACAACTCCAAGACCGATATTAGACGCATCCACCTCAAATATGAACAGCAGATCAGGATCAGGGTGTCTGTTTAACAAAACTCGGTCTATAACTAATGTGTAACAGCCTATTTCATCGACGTAATTACACACTGTAAGTACAAACTGTTCCATAACTTAGTTACATGGTGTAACAGAATGGACTCAAGACAGAAGGTAAGTAAAAATGTTTATTGTTTGCGGAGGAGATCTCTGGAGTATGTGAAGACTGGTGTGAAACAGGTGATTATCTTGAGAGAGGTTTCACTGAGTAGGTCTGATTGCAAGTGCTCAGAACTCATAATCGTGATGGTGATCTCAGTGATTGGCTGGTGGATGAGCCTGGCCGTACATTTTGTTTTATGTAAGTTGCAACGGCTACTACTAAGTACTTACAAGGTTATGGACATCTTAAAATAAAATGTTTACCTTAGTGACTTTTAGAATGATGTAACTCTTCTATTTGTGAGAAGTAACTAGTAACTATAACTAATTACTTTTATGATAGGACAAATATTCTATAATAAGATAATTACAGTAGCCTTGGTACAAAAAAAGGTCTATACCAAAGCCAAAGCCAGAATAAAATTGAATGTGCCAGATGGAATATGCAGGAAGTCGCTTCAGTTTAAGAGTGAAAGTAAAATTGTATAATTTAGACTGCTTACACGTTTGACTCTTCATACCTGTACAGGACAGTATACGGTGAGTACATTATTTTGAATGAGCCATTTCAGTGTATTGTTTTATGGTTGTTAATCTATTGTCTCATTTACATAAGATATGTGCTATTCAATTAATATATTTGGTAAAATGTTGTATTTTAATAACTTTACTGCATGGGAGAGCTCCCATTTAAAAACTGAATGCTTGTTTGGAAATGCTTATTACAACATTTTAACCGATTTTTTTCATCAAACATTTATTCTCTCATAACTTAAACTATACTTGAAAGCAGCTTCTTGATTCTTTCTAAGCAAGACTGCTTACGTATTTGAGTCTTCATACCTAGACAACACAGAATACGGTGAATATATTATCTGTAAT
The DNA here is from genome assembly GCF_018831695.1 of Puntigrus tetrazona. Classification (NCBI taxonomy): domain Eukaryota; kingdom Metazoa; phylum Chordata; class Actinopteri; order Cypriniformes; family Cyprinidae; genus Puntigrus; species Puntigrus tetrazona. Next base: position 42,524 of record NW_025047681.1, read on the forward strand.
GGGCCATTTCAATTTATTGCTATTGTTTTTAAGGATCTACGGTCTCATTTACGCAAGAGTGTTGCTCTTTAAGGAATTTATTTAGCAAAATGTTTATATTTTAATACATTTTCAGCATTTATATTAGAAACACATTCATGAAAAAAAAGCCTGCTTACTGTAATATAATTAATATGCTAATTTCTATAAAGTTATACTTATACCTATAAAGTTAACTTGAGGACTGTCAACTGGATACACAGAATAGGCTCAAGAGCTGATGAGCAGGATATTGAAAATGGTATAGGGCACTGGTGCCATCTGGAGAGCAGAAAGACTTTTAAGAGAGAGCAGAGAGGGAACATGACACAAAGAGCCTAAGGAGAGTGACACCTGCAGGGCAGATTGAAAGCAATGCAGACATGATCTCATTAAAAAACCAGCCTGGACCAGCTGGGGATTCATGGTGGTTGATGCTTGACACTTCAGCAGGGATATTAAACAGACATACATCTTGCTGTGATGGAACCATGTTTCCATGAAACAAAATGGCTGATGAGTATTTGCCAGTCCTGGTACTAGATGACAGTGTGTGTGATTTGCTAGTGTGTATGCTTAGGGAGTGTCACATCTCTGGACTCTGTTTATTGTTTTTTTTCTCGTGCCATGTGCTCCCTGTGCCCTACCTTCCCTTCATGTTCAGTTCTAGTTAATTGTCTTCCAGCTGTGTCGTGTTAATTTAATTACCTTGTGTATTTAAGTCCTGTGTGTTTGTATTCAGTTTGTCCGAACGTCGATGTCGCTACCTGGTTTTTGCCTGCCTGTCTGTTCTGCCTGCCCTTTGTATGTTTATTTTTGCCCGTTTTGGATTAAATCCGTTTAAGCTTATTTTGAGTCGCTTGTGCTTAGTCTCGCGAAAGCGCAAACGTGACAGTACGTTCGGACCACAAAAGTAAATAGCGGCGTATTTTCCCTCTTTTGTTTTTTGTTTTGCCATGGATTCCCCTTACGACGACCCCAACTTCCTCATCGCTCTCTCGAGGGTTACACAATGGACTTCCTCGCCCTCGCGAACGACTCACACTACCCGGACAGCTTCCTCTGCTCGCTTTATTACCGAGGACTCGACTACTCCCCACGGCCCTCGAGAGAGCATCGCCACTTACATCGAGTGGGTGCTGGTGTCCTGCAATTCGCCAATGACGGTTGCGCTGGAGGACAATGACACCAGCCCCACTCCAGATCCAGAACCCAGCCCATCATCTCCCCGCGTCGCAGAGTTCAAGTCAGTGCCCACCGATGACACAGTCGCTGAGTCTGGGACGACCACGGAACCATCGCTGAGGAGAGCGTCAGGGCCGTGGAGCGCCACCGGACCCGAGCCGACTGTGACAGACCAGGTGCGTGAGCCGGCAACAGAGCTCGCCGCGGTGGAGACAGCCGTTGATAGCAAGAGCGTGGAGTGGAGCTCCGCCCACTGCACATCGGCTGAGGATGAGCTGATCATCCACCTGGGGCTGTTGGATCTACAAGAGGAGCTGGACGATGTGGACTTGGACTTAGACTGGGCACCTCCCCTGTATCCTGAGTTCCTGTTCCCGTTCAGCCGTCCTGCAAGCCCGCTGGTTCCGCCCAGGCGTCCCGCAAGTCGCTGGGTTCCGCCCAGCCGTCCCGTTAGCCCGCTGGTTCCGCCCAGCCATCCTGTATGCCTGCCTCAAGGGCGCACCCAAGAGACTGTTCCCCGTGCACTCCGTCCTGTTCCAGTGCCCGCGCCACGTGCGCTCCGTCCCGTTCCTTTGCCCGCGCCATGTGCGCTCCCTCCATTGCCCGCGCCACGGGCGCTCCGTCAGTGCCCGCGCCTGAGTGCGCTCCAGTTTTCCCACCCTCCACTCTGGTCATACCACGTCGATGGATCCCAGCAGCCCCTACGCTCATCCTCAGTTCACCAACTGGAGCTCGCCACGGGTCTGCCGGTCTCCATCGACGTCGAGGGTGGAGGATCCCTCGCCTCACCGCCCCGCCTCCGAGCCCCGTACTCCTCCTCGGCTCGTGGACCCGTAGGCTCCCCCTGGGCTCCTAGCTCCCTCCTCTCCACCGTGGTCCGTCAGTCCACCAGCTCCACCAGGCTCCACCGTCCCTCTGGCTCCGCCTTGGTCTGTCGTCGACCATCCGTCGCCTCGGGATTCCTCTCCTCCGGCTTCGCCTTGTCCCTCCATCCCACCGGCTCAGTCAGGCTCCTCCTTCCCTCCGGCTTCACCTCAGCTCTCCGTCGCTCTGGCTCCACAGCGTCCTTCCCGTCCCCCGTCTCCGTGTCAGTCGCCGAAGCCTGCGGCGTCGCCTAGGACCTCCAGCGCCTCAATGTCACCTTGGCTCTTCAGCTCTCCGCCTCCGCTTCAGTCTCCTCCGCCACCTACTCCGCCGCCGTCGGCTGGCCCCATGGAGTCGATGGCCGCTCCTCCTCCATGGCTCCTCCCTCCGTCGGCTCCACCGTGGACCAACATGGCTGGGCTCTGTCTGTTCTGCCTGCTTTGTATCTTTATTTTTGCCCGTTTTGGATTAAATCCGTTTAAGCTTATTTCAAGTCGCTTGTGCTTAGCCTCGCGAAAGCGCAGACGTGACAGGGAGAAGGGATATGTATTTATTTATTTTCATTTAATTTGCACTATATTCAAATGCCGAGTTAGTTTGTAATGCACATTTTTTAAAGGATGCACAAAAATAAACAGAGCTGTATTTTTTTGAGAAAACTTTAAGAAATTAAGAAATCTATCTTGAAATGTATGAAATTAACTTTAGTGGTTGTTTTATATTATTACAAGAATATGTTTTTTTTTTTTAATGTTTAGGAAAAACAATAATGCACATTCTTAGTCTTCGAATCCAGGTTATAAATGACACTACCGTTGCACCTCACACTGGACTTAATGTCTCATGTCTTGTCAGGCGAAACAGCGCTGACGTTATCGCTGAGGTTAAGTTTGGCAGCACTTATACATTACAGGTAAGTTTCATTTACATTTCTGTGTCCATTACAGATTTGTGCAAAACTTTGGCATTATTTGATAAATCTTAAAAAAAAAAAAAGGTGAAATAAAAAAAAAATTCTGCATTTCCATTAAACAGAACCGTAAACGTAACCTTTTCCTCTTGGGATAAGTCATGACAATGGATTTTGGCTAGATTTGATGGATTTTAGATATAGTTATACAAATGAGGCATATGCATGCATCTTTACGGAGGCAACTGTCCAATCATTAATGGCAGAAAAAGACCTTATATTCTTAGATTAAGTATTTCTGGCAGATTAAAACACATTAAGGAATGATCGTATTACTTTTATTTGCAACATTTGGGAGTTTTTGGGTAATTGATGCATTTCCATTAGGTGTATTTTCAATTTGTGCATTTTTATTGACACTTTATTACAGGATAAACATAAAACATAAAACTTGTTCTAACTTGGTGTGCTATATATTTTCTAACTGATTGGACTCTGTTTAATACACAGTTTTAATTAATAGAATCTTTATTTTTCGATAAGTCCTTGTATGGGTTATGAACAAGAACCAAAATGTCTGCTCATAAACTTCTTTTAAGTTTATATCCATACATTATATAGTTTCATTGCAAGGTGTGGTGTATCCAATGAAAATTATACACCTAATATGTTTTTAAGTTTTCACATTCACATTAAATAAACTAAAAGTATGTACAAGAAGTTCTGGACACATTAGGAAACCTTTTTTCCATCTCAATTATACATCTGGCCATTCTAAACCCAATAACCTGTAGTACTTCAAAACCCTCCACTATTTTAACATTTGAATTTATGTGGAAAAATGCATACATGCGCATGCACTTATAGAAGAGCAAAGATATCCAGAGAGAGAGAGAACATGGCAGGAGCAGTGGGGAAAAACAAAAGGAGTCAGAAGAGAGGAGGGTTTGCAAGGAAGCAATGGCAGAGAGCATAATATAATTTAACACTGACTTATCATTAGGTCTTTGGACTATTAATTTATTATTTATTTAGCATTATACTTTTGACTAAAAATATTAACACATCTGAATTTGAAAATAGAAGGAGACTGGTGCTTGTTGTCAAGTTGTATTACATTTTTTTAGACATCTTTGGGGCCACTACTTTTTTTAAAGAAAGGCCTATGGGCATGTTTGGACATGAAATGGTATGCAGAATGCACAGCATTCATAAACTGGGCAGTTTATTATATACATAATTTCAGCAATAAAACATTTTATTTTTCTAAAAAGAAAAATAATTTTTAAGAAACCTGCCTTTTTTCTCTTGCATATTTAGGATTACTTTTTAAAAAATAAAATGTTTTTTTTTTTATCCAATTACTGGATTAATTGGTGGAATTTTCAGTACAATACTTGATTACTAAAATATTCAATAGTTACAGCCCTAGTGTCACGTCTCTGGACTCTTTATTGTTTTTGTCTCGTGCCATGTGCTCTCTGTGCCCTGCCTTCCCTTCATGTTAATTGTACTATTGTCTTCAGCCATGTCTTGTTAATTAAGTTAATTACCTTGTGTATTTAAGTCCTGTGTGTTTGTATTCCGTTGGTCCGAACGTCAATGTCTCTACCCAATGTCCATTCAATGTCCTTACGTGGTTTTTTGTCCAGTCTGCCTGTTCTGCCTGCCTTTATACATTTATTTTGCCCATCTGGATTAAATCTGTTTAAGTCCATTTTACGTGCCGTGTGCTCAGTCTCGCGAAGCCGTAAACGTGACAGTACGCTCGGACCCCAAAAGTAAATAGCGGCGTATTTTCCCCTTTTTTGTTTTTTTGTCATGGATTCCCTTCATGACGACCCCAACTTCCTCATCCTCATGAGGGTTATACGATGGACTTCCTCGCCCTCCCGAATGACTCGCACTACCTGGACAGCTTCCTCTGCTCACTTTATTTCCGAGGACTCGACAACTCCCCACGAGTGAAGCTGTCAGGGGACGGCCCTCGAGAGAGCACCGCCGCATACATCGAGTGGGTGCTGGTGTCCTGCAAATCCATCCCCACTCCAGATCCAGAACCCAGCCCATCATCTCCCCGCGTCGCGGAACCCAAGTCTGTGCCCACCGATGGTGCAGTCTCTGAGTCTGGCACGACCATGGAACCATCGCCGAGGAGAGCGACAGAGCCGTGGAGTGCCACCGGACCCGAGCCGACTGCGACAGACCAGGTGCGTGAGCCGGCAACAGAGTTCTCCACGGTGGAGACAGCCGACTGCTACGAGAGTGCGGAGTGGAGCTCCGCCCACTGCACAATGGCTGAGGATGAGCTGATCATCCACCTGGGGCTGCTGGAAGAGGAGCTGGATGATGTGGATTTGGACATAGACTGGGCACCTCCCCTGTATCCAGAGTTCCTGTTCTCGTTCAGCCATCCTGTTAGCCTCTGTCCAGTGCCCGCGCCCCGTGCGCTCCCTCCAGTATCTGCGCAGCCAGCGCAACATGGATTCTGTTCAAATTCCCTATGAAATCTTAAATTAACATACATTGGTTAAAATTTCTCAATAGTAAAAAAATGGTCAAAATCAGCTTTGTTTTCATTAATCCAATCTAGTCCATGTTGTTTTAAATGCCAATGAGCTCTACTGAGCCTGCCCCTCTCTTCAGTAGAGTGACAAACATACTGGCTGGATTTTTAGCATTAGGCCTATATGATGGATGTGGGTAAACACTTCAACAGACAGACATTTTCGCCTTTGAATTTATAAGGTTCTATTAGATTTTTTTTTTATTATCACATTTGTAGTGTGGAATGAAGACAAAAGTAAGAACCACAAATCAACATTAATACCAGAAGATCAGACACTGAACAAACTGTAACTTATATAAGGGAGAAAGCAAAGATAATTAAAGACACACACCTGAACATAATGAGACAATTAACACAAGAAACTATGATATATATGGCACATGGTGGTTGAAAACACAAACAAACAGTCCACGAGTTGGCCTACTTTTGGAGGAGGAACTGGAGGCAGAGCCAGAGAGCCAGAGAGCCAATGAGCCAGGTCAACATGGCTGACCTCCAGTTCAGATTCCCTGTCTATTAGATCCATTTCTACCTCTTGCAGACCCAGAGGCACTGTCTGCTCACCCTCACTCCACACTCTTGCCATGGCGAGCTCTGTAGCCAACTCTCGCACCTGGTCTGGCATGTGAGGCTTTGGCTCCTCTGCAATCCTCAGCTCTGTTGCTCTCGCTATGGGCTCCACCCCCTTGTCAGTCGTGGGGTGGGACACAAGGCCTGGAGTAGCACTCGTCAGTGTCCACTCCACAAAGGCGGCAAATTCCGCTTGAGGACCATCTTCAGATGACAGTGCTCTGCACACAGTGTTCATGCTTAAATTATAGAATGTGTTGTAGAATGAGCAGTGTGCATCGATTGGATAGATGGCATAGTTGTTGAATAAAGAAAATCTGCAGTACCGGTGCTTTAATGTATTATAGTCTTTTTTATTTTTGCTGAATAATACTGCATATTCATTGATGTTCCTTACATTTTTCATGAATATTATGTATTATAATCTAATAATATAAAAATAAAATATATATATCTTGTATTATAAAACACTGATATAAAACATTGCAGTTCATGTAAATTAAACAGTATGCAAGACTATGTTTGTTTGTTGTATTATATATATATATATATATATATATATATATATATATATATATATATATATATATATATATATATATATATACTGTATATGTTTTGTATTTTTTTTCTCATTCCAAATTATAATATAGGACAAAGTACTAAATTATTACTACATTACTATACTATATAGTAGTAAAACAGTAGCCTAGGAGAAGAATTAATAAATAATTACACCAAAATGTGAGTATGTGCTTTTCTTCTAATTTCTAGTTGGTAACCTGAGTACTACAACCCTGACATCTCTTATGTCTCTTATTTTGACCATTAAAGGGTCTTTAATAATATTAAAACTGTCAATATGATAGATGCTTAATTAAGATTTATTACCTTTCTTTTCCTAAAGATGGCTGAGAATCGCAGACTTTCTAGTGCTAGTGTTGACAGCAGTGCCACTGATCACAGCATGGATCAACCATCTAGTTTGACCAGTGAGTATAAATTTCATATTGAATTTGAGCAACATTAGTTGGCATGTCAACAGAATGACATGACAATGACATGCCTGGTTAACTGTTGTTGACTTTCTGCATGTTAGACCATTCTCAATAAAGAGCTTGCTCATGGATCCAAACGTCTCTGACCCTTTGTAACAAGAATAAATCTAGGAATTGGATAATTCATTTCATAAAATGTAGTTTGAATAATATATGTAGTTGTTTAATTTTCCAATAAAGAGTCAGATTTTTATGTGTATTTGATTGTAATCTGATGATATTTAGAAAGTGTGAATGCCAAACTATTCTGATGAAATTGCTGAATGATGTTATAGACAGCAGCTTCTCCAGACTCTTTCATGTCTGTCACATGTGCACAGGATAAACCTGCCAATTCTGGTCTTCAATGGCAAATCGAGTCGAGCTCTGTATGCCACCCCATGAAGTTTTTTTTCAAATTGTTTGTGAGAGAAATTCACACCCTTCTGGAAGTCATTTTGTAGGGCTGTGACAGATCCTGTTCCTTCTTGGAGAAATGAGCAGATAACGGTCCTGCTAAATGTTTGATGACCTTCTACAGTCATGTCCAGCTCTCCTGGTCTAACTGCCTGTCTCCTGGAATCTGCTTACATGCTCTTGAGACTCTGTGCTGGAGAAAATAAACATTTTGGTAATGGCACATATTCATGGAATAATCCAGAATAGTGCCTGTGACTGTGGTGTGCTGTCTATACTGTCATGAACTGGTTTACAAGGCAAACATGAGGATTCAATGAGTAGGTGAGTTTATTCAGAGAATATACTGTAGTCGGCTGTGTGGGTTCGACTTTGGGTGGAGAAGGGGGTACTTCGGGTTCTGTGGAGGAAGGAAGAAGATGGTCAGTAAATGGTTCAAGGAGGGATACATGGAAGGTCAGTAATATGTGGTACTGAGCAGGCAGATCCATTTCGTAGGTGACTTTGTTGATGCGTCTTGCACGACTGGGCAGCCGGAGACAGATATGCCGGGTGGACCACCAGACACGATCTCCACGTTGGTACTCGGGATTGGTAGATTGGTGGTTATCTACATACTTCTTGTGTCTTCGGACTGCCTGCTGCAGATGGATGTGAGTCCCATACCCTCTCGCTCTCCTGGAACCAGTAATCTACCACTGGGACTTCTGAGCATTTACTGTTCCAAGGAAACTGGGCAGGCTGATATCCTAGAATGCATTAAAAAGGAGTCAGTCACATGGTCTCTTGTCTTAAGGAGTTCTAAGCATATTCTGCCCAGGGAAGATGTTGGTGACAGTAGGCCCGGAGATATCGACCGATCTCCTTTATCTTCCATTCGGTCAGGCCATTGGTTTGAGGGTGAAACCTCGATGACAGGCTGACTGACACTCCTAATAAACTTAAGAATTCCCTCCAGACTCTTGACATGAACTGGGACCCTCTATCGGACACAATGTCCTCTGGCAAACTGAAATTTCTGAAGACATATTGGAAAAGAGTTCTTGCAATTTCGAAGGCTGTGGGTAACCCTCATAAGGGAATTAATTTGGACTTGGAGAAGCAGTCCACAATGACTAGTATGGTCGTATATCCCTTAGAAGGCGGAAGGTCAGTAGCAAAGTCAATCCCAAGGTGGGACCATGGTCAGCGAGGAATAGACAGTGACGGCCATGATGTCAGGATCCAGGTGAGGTGTGGATTGAGTTGAGCAGGGTGAATCTGAATGCGGATGGGAAATAGGTTTTGTCAGCGGGAGTTTCCAGCGGAACACGTTCAGTTAGAGTGGTGGCACAGATCTCACAGATCTGTAAGAGCACATTGAATGGGTGACATGAAGACTGGTAGGTGAAATGGATTCAGTCTCATCAGGTTTGGGACAGGGTTGATGTAATCGTGAAAGAGCGTCTGCTTTCTCATTTTTATTCCCAGGTCTGTAAAGTGGAATCTGGTGAAGAATAGGGCCCAGCGGGCCTGACGTGGTTTGACACAAATCCCTTCAGTCAGTGCCGCCATTCCTCCAACGTAAGCTTGATGGTCAGCAGTTCTTGATTTCCAAGTCATATAATTCTGTTTGGCAGCAGATAGTTTTTTTTAAAAAAAAGAAAGCACAAGGATTTAGCACTGGCGGACTCCCCTTATATTGGGACAGTGACTCAGACTGCTAACGTTACTGCATCGACCGCCACCACATAATTCAGGGTAATTATAGGTCCTGAACAGAATGAGTCTTTGATTTTAGCTGAAATAAGGAGGTGAGTGTAGCTGTTATTTGGCTATAGTGGGATATGAATCATTGGTAGAAATTTGCAAATCCTAGTAATATCTGAAGTTGGGCTAGTTACAGATGGCTTGCACCTTTTTGAGGTCCATCTTAATGCCGGTAGATGTGATGATATAACCGAGGAAGTGAATGGTGGTTCAATGGAATTCACACTTCTCCGCTTCAGGTAAATGGTGGTCCCAGAGTCTTTGGAGTACATGGCAGACATGTTGTTGATGTTCATTCAGGTCAGATAATTAGATAAAAATGTTGTCTATGTAGATTAAGACGAATTGGTTCAACATGGTGCCGGAAGATCTTGTTAGGAGTAATAAAAACTGTTTTCCACTCACCACCAGATTGAATCCACATGAGATTATATGCACTCCTGAGATCAGTTTGCTGAATACTCAAGCTTGCTGTAATTCCTCCAACACCGCTGGTACTAGTGGAAGTGGGTAGGTGAACAGTCTGTTTATTGAAGGCTCGGTAGTCGATACAAGGTCGGAGACCGCCATCCATCTTGATCATAAAGAAGCTTGATGCAGCTAGTGATGTTCATGGCCGGAAGAAATCCTGTTCCAGTGCCTCCCTTTATATATTATTCCATCACCGCTCTCTCTGGAAGGGACAGGGGCTAAACTTGACCCCTGCTGTGGCAGGACAGTTGCAGCCTTTTTGCTGATTACATCGGCAAAGGACTCATATTCAGGTGGGATCAACATAATCTTCTTGGTTACAGGACTCTCAACAGAGGTGGACCAGACAGATAATTTGGACAGGTTGGATCTAGGAATGGGAACCTGACTCAAGCATGTTTTCCAACAGGAAACCCTTATTTTAGGACCTCGCCAGACTGCCAGTCATTGTTAGATGAATGTTGGTTTAGCCAGGGACTGCCAAAGACAATATCTACCATGAAATCTTCCAAGATAAGAAAGGATATTATGTCCCGGTAAAGACATCCGAACTGCAACTCCACCTCTGGTGTGTGATGGTGCACTAGTCCTCTGCCCAGCAGGTTTCCCTGGATGTTGATGATTTGATAACTGAGGTTATTCCTTTGGAGGAAGGAATGTTGAAACTGGCCAGACTGCGAGAAGAGATTAAATTTTCTGAATCTCCAGAATCCACCAACACTTTGACTGGGAATTAATGATTGTTATGGATTAGAAGAGCTAGTTTGGTGGCAGTGGTCAGTGATCATGGGTTTGGGAGTGGTCAGTGCTGGAGATGGAGCAGGACAGACAGGATTAGCCTGGCATGCTGTTAGGTGCTGCGAAATCCTGGCTGCTTTACGCAGAAAATTCTCCAGAACCACTGTTTCCTCGTAGATGGACATTTGTTGGTGGATTTGTGAAGTCAAGTCAAGAAGAGTCGTATCATTCCAACCGCTACTCGTGGTGAGAGTACAGAAGCGGAAAATATAATTGTGGATAGGGGAATCCGTTTATCTCAGCTGGAGGAGCTCATCCTGGACGGTAAATTGAGTGTTGGATTGATTGAACACCATCTGGAACTGTTCCACGAAGCTGTCGAATAAACTGACTTGCAGACTGTTAGCATTCTAAAGGGCTTCAGCCCATTGCAGGGCTCTCACAGATGACAGAGAGATAATAAAGGCGATTTTGGAGAGTTTGGATGGAAATAGAATGGCCTGCATTTCCAAAACTGCTGCACGTTGCTGCCTTGCCGGAGTAGTGGGTCTAGCCATGGGATTGGCAGCTGGTTGATTAGCTTATGGCATAGCGGCTCGCAGCACATGGACAAAGTCCTCAAAAGGTTGGGTTGAGGATCCGTATTGCTCATAACTGTACTGGTCTACAAGGCAGAAACAAGGATTCAATGGGCAGGTGAGTTTATTCACAGATTATATTAAACAGCATTCAAGAGGGAGAGAGTCCTCAAACTCGAAAGCAACAATCCTATTAGATATTGTTCCTATAGGTATGCAGGGAGATCGACAGGCAGGCAGATGAGACCAGTGTTAAGTAGGTAACCTTGAAACCAGCCAATGAGAGATTAAACAGTGTGAGTATTTGAAGGAAGAAGGTAAGTGGCGAAAGGTGATGGTGATTGTGATTTGGTGAATGAGGCTGGTTGGGCTGGTGAGGTAAGGGACTGCGTGTCACTTGTATAAATATCTATTACAAATGAGATTTAAATGCTGTTATGTTCTAAAGAAAAAGAAAAAAAAACATAGAGGGATATAGAACTTGTTTTTTTTCTATTAAATTTCAGAGCTTTGTTTCTTTTATTTATGAAGTGTACAATTATTTTTCTGCATCTTGAAAAAACATTTTTGTGTTCTGTATTCTTCCGTGTTTTGTTAGTTTACCTTTTCCATTTGAAAAATAAAAATCAATAAAGAGCCTTTAAATCTCCTTTGTAAATGCTTTTACAAGGTGTTGCATCCAGTGGAGACATAATTACTGATTATCATGATTTAGTACTGCCTTTTTACGTGTCACATTGCATTTTTTCTTGTGTACATAAAACCATGCATACATTTGTGCAAGCACTGTGAAACAAATTAAACTACATTGTTTCATTTACCTTCTGTGGGTAATTGTAAATGTCTTTGGTAACTGCAATATTATTGCTCTTGACATTGATGCCACAAAGATGGAACAGTAATCCTCTCGTAGTAACGTTATCACAGGCAATGGGCAAGTTATTAATATTATTTTTATTATTATTTGTATTTATTTATAAATGAGAATATTTCTTTGTGTTACGAATCTACTCTTTGCTAAATATATATTTTTTTATAAAATCAAAAACATGAGAAGCCATTTACAAGTGCCCACAGAAGGTAAATAAACAATGCAGTTTAACTTGGTAATGGTTTATTTTGACTAATATTGATGACAGGAGTGTTAAAAAAACATGGATACACCAAGCAGAAAGAACTTGGACAAGGGATTTCAGGAAAAGTGTTTCTGATTACTGACACAGATGGAGATCGCTATGTGGTCAAACAGATGAATTCAAGAGATGTAAGTACAATTAAGCATTTTATTAATCCTTGACCATATTAATCATCTTTTTTTTGCTGTTAAAAAGCCATAAAAGTTGATATTTTTTTAGTTTTTATTAAATGTAGGTTATTTTTCTAATGTTCCCTAAGAGGAAGGAGCTGGACAGAGTGCAACAGGAAATCAATATCTTGAAGAAAATAAACTTCGGATATATTGTTTCTTATGTGGATTCTTTTGAAGGTGTGTTCCTTTAAATTTTAGAAGAAAGAAAAGTAATTTTCCTGCATTACAAAGTTGAAGTATTTATTTATTTCATAAAATTAAACAAATTAAAAAAAATCAACACATATTGTTTAGAGATTGAGAGACAACAAAATGAACAAAACAAAAAGATGTGTAGTTGTTTCTTGTGAAATGGCGCTATTACATTAAAAATAGATTTATTATTAATAATAAATGTTTAACTGAATATTCCCTTATTTAGATAAAGAAGCTGAACTCTTTTATATTGTGATGGAGTATTGTGCAGGTGGAAATCTTAATGAAAGGATGAAATTACAGAAAGAGAGAGCTGTTGTTTTTGAAGAACAAGAGGTGAGTTTCATACATACTCCAAAGAAATGTACATTCATTCAAATTTTGCCATTAAATTTACTTTTAGGAATTAAATTGAAAAATTAGCGAAGAAAAAATATTTTGGGGATGATAATGTATTTGAATGTTTTTTTTTACTTTCAAACAAAAAAAATATGGAAGGTGCAAGGTGATTTACTAAGGTTCGCGGTAGTCAGATAACTGGTATTTGGACCACTGTTAAACATTTAAAAAGCATGTCCTTTGTTAGTAAAATAAACAAAATTATTATTGTCTTGTTTACAACCCAGTATTCATTTGTACTGCTATTTGTGGGTTCAGTGGTGGAGCAGGATATTTTCATACAGGTAGCCAGGCAGGTTCCAGAAATACAGAAATCATAAAAATAAGTTAGTATTAGAAAGTTTTAGTGCCCATCAATACAGGTAAGAATGTAGCATTTACATGTTAATGAGATTATAGCAAAATAATATAAGCGATAACACTGAGGTAAGTTTTGAATAATAATTCCTAACCTACAAGCATATTAATAGAGAAGCTTACACAGCAGCTTGTAATAAAGAGTCAGAGACGGTCGGATCCATTTGGTAGCTCTGTAATTAGAATAGTCTGACAGGCAGGAGATCGACAACAGCGATAGGGATATCAGAGGCAATGGCAGAATTGTGAACAGGGTCAAGCAATGGTTGAGGCAGGCAGCTGTGATCTAGGGTGAGGTACGCAGGCAAGGGGTCAGAAGGCAGGTAGCAAACAATCAGAGAGACAATAAAGAGTCCAAGATCAAACACAGGGAATTAGTGGAAAAGAACGCTCAGAATTACCAGCCAGTGCAAGGATAAGACTTTGCAATGCATGTGTGTCAGAGTACAGCTTATATATACACCTGGGCAGTAAACAGTCCTAGGTATGGAGCATGACGGGAAATGAAGTTCGAGACTATTAACACTCAGGAGAGCGTTCCCTCCAGTGGCCATCGGAGAGAGTCACAGAGGCGCAACAGATGACAGAGCCCCTCCTGAGACGAGGAACAGTTCTACGAAGGTCATTGACGTTCCTCTGGCCCACAACCTCCACAGTCCATAAGGTAGTGAAGGATCCACTCTCGGCATCGTGAATTGAGTATCTCTTTTACTCAGTAGGCTTCCTCACCGTTGATGATCAGGGGAGGGCTTCCGCTCTTTGCCGCCTCGTCCTAGTCTCTCTCTCCTCTCGGATGATCAGCGTGTTTGAGCAACAGCACTTGGAAGATAGAAGAAATGAGAGAATTAGGTGGCAGTGCTAAACGATATGAAACTGGGGTTATTTGTCTGACAATTTTAAATGGACCCACATACCTTGGATTTAATTTCTTGCACGGAAGGCGGAGGCACAGATAGCCGGGATAGGAGGATAGCCAGACACATTGGCCAGGTGTGTAGTCCAGAAATGCATTGGACCTGATTCATTAAAACTTCCGCCGTCTCCCAGGCAGTGGGTAGTTTGTGGACTGTAGCATTGGGCCATGATGTCTTCATTCCCTTTTTTAGAGAATGAGAGTTACACAAAGTAACCAAGATGTTCCCTTTCAGTTGGTCGCTTCTGATGTGACTGCAGCCCCTTCCAGTGCCTTGTGGAATTCACTCATATAGACTAACCCCCATAGGACCTTACTTCATTTTTAAAGAGTATGAAGTGATGATTTCTTCTTTCTCCATGTGTATCTTCTGTGTACAGATTCTTGACTGGTTCGTTCAGATTTGTCTGGCACTGCAGTATATTCATGATGAGAGGAGGAATATTTTTCACAGAGATATCAGTCCTCAGGTAGACACTAATAAAATCCATTAGGAAATTTCACATCAATTCAAATGTGTACAATTGATGAGATTTCTGTTGTCATTGTAGAATATTTTTCTGACTGAAGATGGGTACATCAATCTAGGGGATTTTGGATACTCAAAAGTGCAGAAAAGGTAAAATAAACACAAAAAACTAGCAGTCATAAACATGAATTCACATCCTTGGACATTAAAATTCTGCACTTACTGGACTAAATTACTTGAAAAATATAGTTTCATTTTGTTTATAATAAATATTAATATTAATAATTTATTTAAAAATATTTAAATATCAAAGTTCAAAATTCAAACTTCAAAATCTAATTATTACAATTATTATAAGTTCATAAGTGGCACGTTCCCTCAGTCCCGGTCACCATGACACGTCACCACCCGATTAATCAGAGACTCATTATATCCGTGAACCATCCCCCGAATACTAATCACCACCACCTGTACCAGCAATCATGTTCACACTACTTATACTCACCTCAGTCACTTCCTCGTCGGCTAGTATCAGTGTTACATGGACACGCTTACCCTAGCTCGTCTCCTTTAATAATCCACAGTGGTGACATCACTGAAGACAAACAAAACCACACGTATGCATAGATGAGACCAGACGATTTGACATAGAGCAAACAGGAAGAAAATTACTTAATTCGACACAATTGAACACCAAAAGACAACGGCAACAGACAGTCCTAGCATGTGACTTTCCCATAAACTTTTCGAGAGCTTAAAACCTTTCTATCAAGTCCCAGCTGTACTGTACAATTCCACAGGCTACATCCATCCAGCTGATGTGTCTTTTACACAAAGGTCTTTGAGTAGCCAGTACTAACTCGGCATTCAGTGTCAATAAGTGCTTGGCCTCTTTCACAAGTTGGTAAACACAGGGCAGCTACTCTCACCCAGTGCGGCACTGACCAAAGAAATTGACAAAACAGACATTTTATGCCACAGTGAAAATGCAATAAGGTCACTTACTTAACTGTAATTTCTTTTAGCACAGATAGTAAAAGTATTGCTACTTAAGGATTAATTTGCTTGAGTACAAGTGAAAGTACTGAAAAATAATATGACTTCAATAAGAGTAAAAAATTTTCTGTTTCTATGTGAGCATTATGGAACAGTGTAAACCTTAACACTCATGTACAGTAAGGTCCGTTTCACAAGTAGGACCCAGGAAATCCTTTATGTGGACAAATGCATTGGATATCACTATAGCTAAATAAGGTGCAGACAGAGACGCTTTGACTGATGAAATGTGGAAGACAATAAACTGCAATGCAACGCTAATTGACATACTGTAGCTTGTATCAGAGTATACATTTTTAGTTAAAATTAGTTTAAATATTTTCTGTCACACAGTGTTAAGAAGTAACATGGAACCACAGACGCTAACTGCCTAATTATAGGCATTGTGGCGGGAGGAGCTAACGACAGACACAGTGGGTGTAGCGTCAGGCCTTTTATTAATTAAAAATACAACACACCACGGAGGAAACGTTTAATGGGACACAACTCTCCATCGTTCTTTGGGACAATGAAGTGAACAAATCTGACACAGAGATGAAAAAGTGATATCATACTTATTTTAATTAATACTATTTATTTTTAATTCTCTCTCTCTCTCTCTCTCTCTCTCTCTCTCTCTCTCTCTCTCTCTCTCTCTCTCTCTCTCTGTGTGTGTGTGGGTTTATGTGTATTAATTAAAGCAGCGCATAAATATGGAACAGAGATTAAACTGACTCAGAACTAAACTGTGCATTAAACAATTTTAATGCATACCCTCAGTCAATCAGAATAGAGTATTCTATTATAATAAAACAATTATTTAATGAAACAATATAACTATTAGAAAATGTGCTGACACACATTCACTCATACAAACCCTCTCCAGAGAGAGAGAGAGATCTATAGAATCCCTTAGAAGTGGTTTCATCAGTTTGGGTTTACATTGATTTTTCTATTTTAGAGCACATTTTTATCAATGCTCAGTTAGAGGTGCAGAGCTCTATCAGAGCCCAGAAGTCGATGAGAACATGTATACTTCAAAAGGTATGAAAGTTGAAATATTGAAATTCTTTACATTTTAAAGGCTTCTTATTGTAGCTTTCTAAACAGTGCACTTTAATTCATTTATGTGCATTTTGTATTTCATTTCCTTTTTATTAATTTATTTTATTATATTTTGTAGTGAAATTTATTCACTGGGATGGGTGCTCCATGATCTCTGCATGTTGGATGTGTGGGTAAGTTTTAGTTTTTATTTCCTTCTCAAAAGCACTCCATTAAATAATGCAAATTACAAGACAATTGCAAATGCGTTCATTTAAAAATAAATGTTATAATTTTAAAATCAACAATTAATTTGGTCATTATATCTATTTAATTTAATTTATTTATTTTTATTTAATGCTTGATAAAAGTAGATTTTGTTAAAGGTAAAATATGTTTGACTTAAAACATGTGACTTCACGATCTTTTGTTTCTCAGGGTTAACAGTGTTTTTCTTATGTTGTTTTTTTTCCCTTTCCTTAATTTTCCTGCACAGTCAGATGTTAAAAAACGTCGCTTTCAAAAAGCCTCCCACGATGTGGGACACCTCCTTCAGTTCTCAAATATATATTCTTCAGAGCTAAAGGAATTAATCGAAGACATGCTCAGTTGTGACCCTACAACCAGACCTTCAGTTGATGACATTTTAGCAAAACCATTCTTAAAAGGTGTTGTAAACAGACACAAGATGATTCCAGAAGCACTGAATAAAAGGTTCATGAAGTCCTTACAGATTTTTGATGAGGCCTACAAAGAGCACTACGATCAATTTACAGCTTTAGTTAAAGAGTGGGGAGAAAAACCGATTCACTTGAGAAGGTGCATCATAAATGTACAGCAGGTGCTCTGTCCGGTTCAGTGATTGGAGCAGCTGGAGGAATCACCGCAGTGGTTGGTGCAGTTTTGGCGCCTTTCACTTTGGAGCCTCTCTGATCGTCACGGGTGTTGGTGTTGGAGTTGGAGTTGCAGGTGGTGTAACAGGTGCTGCTTCCAGCATTACCAATACGGTCAAACAAAAGTCACTCCGTGAGAACATTGAAAAAATACAGCAGGGCTTTACAGATGTAACACCAGTTCTCGAATCACTGAATTCAGTGAGAAAGGTACTTAGAGTAATCCAACAATTCAAGGATTTTGTCAGTGACTCGTCGGACAATGTGCAAATGTCACACAGTGTAGAGAAAATAAAATCAGTGTGTGCCATTGAACTTATGAATCTACTTCTGCTAGCAAATGTCGGCAGGTTTGCTGCTCAAACTGCCAGAGTAGGACGAGCTGCAGCAGCAGCAACAGCTGCGGTGACAGGAGTGTTGAGTGGAATCCTAGTCATTGTTGACACCGTCTTCATAGTGAAAGACTCCATAGACATTCACCAGATGAGAAAGGGAAAAGTAGATGATCCAAAAAATGTTAAGTCGAGTTTACTTAAGTCCATTGCTGAAATGAGGAAAGCGCACAAAGATCTTTGCAATGTCTTAAAGGAAATTAAAGACACAAAGAGACGAACTAAACGACTATATAGAAGTGGCCAGGCTTGAAAGAGATTTATACAGAGACTTTGAGAGTTTAAACATATAAATGTTATGATAGCAGACTTATGCAACATCCTAGATTTGTCTATAAGCCTTAGTGGAGAAAATGGTCTATCGCCCTGTTTGGACGGGACTTGTTTTACAGGGGGTCGTTAGCGAAATTTGTGTTTCACAAGCCCTATTCGGGATTAATATTATCTAGGGATGTTGTGCGATCTAGGCCCATGTGAATATAGCTCTAAATGCACTTGGTGATTTTTAATATTCCAAAGGAAAATCTACTGAAAATCAAACTAATCCCATTTGATTGCGATGTCTGTGATTTCTGGTGATTTTTAAATGTGTTTTTCACAACACATTTTTCCTTGTTTGTTTTGACCAATGTGAATTGGCCAAATTGGAATTGGAACGTGAGCACATGTTTGATCTAATAATGTAAAAAAGGGGACATTAAAATCAAGAGGTTGATCACAACAACTCAGTCAGGTACAAATAGCAGTCAAACGATAGATGTATCACGTAGGGGGTCAGACTTTTGCAATGATTCTATACTGTAAATATTAGCTTATATATCAAAAGCTTTTAATATAAAAAGATGGTGCACTCCAGTTGAATAGTATGGGAATATATTGGACTTAATGTTTAATAGATGCCCACACAATAAATTTATGCATGTATCTTACTAACCACAAATGCCTTTTAATTTGATTCTGTGAATTTCTGTATTAAATGATTGAGCAGCATGTTTGCAAATAAAAATGTTCTGTTCTGCATTAAAATATCATAGATGATCATAGTGTGCATTAGTTTACATCACTTCTGAATCAATTCTGTTTGATTCAGTTAAATTTTGAGATTTTTGTTCCACCCTTTAAGCCTTGCCCAACAAGTATGTGCTTCACTCAAGCTATTTTAATTTACCACTGTATCTAGGTTCTATAGTGTATCTATATATTTGGTTGACTCTATTTTATTCTGATAATGGACAGGACGCAGTGTAGCGCACAAGGTGCCTGTGCAATGGAAAAGCATAAATAAAATAAGCCATCATTTTACTGTTACTTTTATTTGTGTACACCTTACAATATCAACAAAACTTTGAAAACAGGCTCTGCTTTCTGCTCTCTTGGTCAAACTGCAGCGTGAAACAAAATGAAGAAAACTCAGCATATAGTTCCCAACTCTTTAAGGTAAGATAGCCTATTTGTAAAAAGCTTGAAATGTCAATTCAAATAAAACCGAACTCTCTCATTCTACGGTAAGTGGTATGAAAGATGCATTTCTCTCCTACTTTGGAGATGGCAACTCAGTTTTAGCTGCAAAGATGAAATTGATGATGCTAACTATAATAAAATGTGATGTAGCTATTAGCCAGGAAGCTTAAAGCTCTTTAGTTTAATAGTACAGCCTGTCTTAACATTTGATTGGAACTTTATAACACGAGGACCCCAAAAAATACTAGAAGGAGGCCCAGGACAAGACAATGTTGTAAAATTATACCCTAGTGCCAGACAACATCTGAAGCAAGCATATCTATATAATTAATAGTAAATTAAATGTGTCATAATCATGTTGCATTGTGTTCTATGGAGGGCCTGGAGTGTGCATAAACTCAAGAAATTGAGTGATCAAGAATCTGTCCATATCAAATTTCCTCATCAGTGTATTCTAGAGAATATCCAAAGTCTCATACACCATTACATTAACTAGAAGAAAAATAAGGAAAGAGAAGAAATGATCATGTGATACTGAAGGAGTCGTATTTAACCGCTTATTTAACCGGCCGTGTGGGCAGGTGCCAAGTCCTGCAGGAAAATTAAATCAGCATCTTCAAAAAGCTGGTCAGTAGAAGGAAGCATGAAGTGCTCCAAAATTTCTTTGTAACGTGAGCAGTGACATTGGTTTTCAAAGAACACAATGAACCAAAACCAGCAGATGACCCCAAATCATCACAGACTGTGGAAGCTTAACACTGGACTTCAAGCTTCTCCACCCTTCCTCCAGACTCTAGGACCTTGGTTTCCAAATGAAATTCAAAACTTGCTTTCATCTGAAAACAAGACTTTGGAACACTGGGCAACAGTCCAGTTCTTTTCCTTAGCCAAGGTAAGACAACTCTGACATTGTCTATGGTTCAGGAGTGGCCTAACAACAGGAATATGTTGCGAAATTCCTTGATTAGAATTAGAATACACAAAAAAAGAACAAAAATAGTCATTGCAAAAAGTCATATTTCATTAAAACACAGTCCTCTAAGTGCTAAACGTTATCCTGTATAACTTATTTTATATTTCATGAGATGTTAACACATTTACTCATCTAAAAAACATATGAAAGGTCCGCTTTCTTCAAGCTTCGACTTCAGAATGGGCCAGATTTCACAAGACAGTTATGACAAGTTTCATCAGGATGGTAAATTGTAATGGATTTTTTTTTTTTTGTACAATTACAACACCATATATTGTATTGCAGTGGCTATTTGCAAATGTGTAATAAATTATATGCTATTTACACTCAAATTATTAAATCGATGCCATGGTTGACACCATTACTGGGACAATAAAGCCCTCCCTACACCTACCCTAATCCTACCCAGTATTTTATTTTCAACTTTTTCCTTCATTATTATTGAAAATAAATGCTTTTATGATGTAATTTTAACAGGCCTGCCTGCCTGCCAGCCAGCCAGCGGCTGATTTGTGGATTTTTTTGGTTTTTACATGCCAGTCATTACCTTCTGTACCATTCTGAAAAAGTAAATGATAATAATATTATCTGTCCTATTTAGTTTTGGTCAAATGAATCTCTGGGTTCCTACAGATGCTGGCTTTTACAATTCAGATCTTCCAGAGACCACTTGAAATTTAACATATCTCACAATAACCCATTTTTCCTCCAGGAACCTCTAGAGCACTTTATTGTCTCGGAGTAATGAAAGGGTGACTCCAGAACTTCAGATCTGGAATCAAAATACACTTAAAATACATTTAAGCCTCTCATTAAGAAACCACATCTTGATTCCTAAGACTGAATTACAGACCAATCTCTAATCTCCCTTTTCTGTCAAAGATACTAGAAAAGGTAGTATCCTCACAACTGTATTCCTTTTTTTAAAAAAAAAAATGGTGTCTGTGAGGATTTCCAATCAGGTTTTAGACCGTACCATAGTACTGAGACTGCTCTCATTAGAGTTACTAATGACCTGCTTCTATCATCGGATCGTGGTTTTATCTCGTTATTAGTGCTATTAGATCTTAGCGCAGCATTCAATACTATCCTGACTGGAACCAGCTTCCTGAAGAGATCAGATGTGCTGAAACATTAGTCACTTTTAAATCCAGACTCAAAACTCATCTGTTTAGTTGTGCATTTACAGAATGAGCACTGTGCTGCGTCCAAACATTTTGCTTGTTTTATTTTAAACTGTTTTAAATCAATCTCTTTTTGCTTTAAATTCAATTTATCTTAAATCAGTGTTTTTATTTTATTTTAATTTCTTTTATTGTTATTTAAATCTTGTAATTATTTTATTTCCTCTCTTGTAAAGCACTTTGAATTACCATTGTGTATGAAATGTGCTATATAAATAAACTTGCCTTGCCTTGCCTATCGATCACAACATTCTCTTGGATAGACTAAAAAACTATGTTGACATTAGAGGAAGCGCCTTAGCATGGTTTAAATCATATCTATCTGACCACTATCAGTTTGTAGCATTAAATGAGGAGGTATCATATCAATCACAAGTGAAATATGGAGTTCCTCAAGGCTCAGTGCTAGGACCGTTACTTTTCAACCTTTACATGTTACCTCTGGGAGATATTATCAGGAGTCATGGTGTTAGCTTTCACTGCTATGCTGATGATACTCAGCTCTATATTTCAGCGCAGCCTGGTGATACACACCAAATTGAGAATCTAACAGAATGCATAGTCAACATGAAAAACTGGATGATGAGTAACTTCTTAATGCTGTAAGGAGGTGAATCAAAAGACTTGGTTTAAAGTTCATTAAGAATAAGGAATTATATGTCATGCGTCTTATGAACCTATTGTTCTTCACTTTCATGTTTGGTCTCATTTGAAAAGTCTCAGTGCGATTGGTAAATTGGTCTCAATTTCACAGTAATCACTTATATTACAAGCGATCTACGGGGTAGCCTCTGACTAAGACCTGGACTAGCCCAGATGTGTCGTGAGTCTGTTCTGGCCAAACAAGGTCTCTAAGTGACCCAGACTCCTAACAAACGATAAGTCAAAACCAGGAAATATTATAGTTAATTAATGATCCAAATTTAATCACAACTAGAGGGATCAGCAGTCACATTTTAATAAATATAACTAAAATCACGAAAGATTGGAGTCAGATAAAATTATGTATACGGTCAGTACTACAATTGGAAACACAAAAGATTAATAAATATTAGTGATTTTTAACGAGACGCAAAGAAAAGACTGAACACGCATTGACCTTCGACCAGGGCCTCTGGATTTCCGTTATACAGGAAAAGGTGGACACTTATAAATGAAATAAAAACGAACTCCTGCTTTACCAAGAATTTCCTGGGGGGTATTCCAGAAAGCTTGGTTAACTTACCATTTGATAAATCATAACCTCTGGGTTGATTTACCCCAAACAGGCATACCATGAGTATGTCGGTTCCAAAACACCTGAGAAGAGTTAGTTTAATCAACCTCTAACTGGTTACCCAGAGTTAGTGCGTGTGCACGGTGCATATATAAAGACATTTTCAATGGATCGCCGATTTCACGAGTCACCATGGAAACTTAAAGCGAAAAAAAGAGAGCGGCGTATTTCACAGAGACAGAGTTGGAGGTTTTAATGCACGCTTATGAGAAGTTTAAACCAATAATATTAGAAAGAAGCAATACAGCTGCATCAGCTAAAGCAAGAGAGTTGTCTTGGCAAAAAATAACCCACAGAGTAAATGCGTGAGTGTGTATTAAATTACAAATTTGGTATTGGCTCCCGTTTTATTATAATGCAAAATAATGAAGTATGATTTATACATCCTTTTGAATGTTATATCATTATGAAAGCATTTACTTTTGCTGCCATTTATTTGTTTAGTTTAAAATAATAATGCATGTTTCTTATTTAATAAGGTGTAATCCTTCTGGAGCCACAAGAACTTTAAGCCAAGTCAAAATGAAACACAAAAACATTCTGCAAAAAGGTAATATTTGATCACACAGTTACTGAACTATTATTATAACAGGATTTAGTGTATTCATTCAGTCATGTAGCTAATAGAAAGAAGACTGAAGGCCCTGTCTGAGGAGCTGGCTCTGTCTCTTAATAAAGAGCATCCAGGGGCAGTTCATCACACACAGCATGCACTACAAGTGATGAAATGTGAGTTTACCTCTATGATTTGTTTTCATTTTTTGTCCTAATAATTGACTATCTCTGTCACTTAAAGGCTTTTTGAACAAGATAAATGTTTTATGTAGGCTTATTTTATTTAACTGCATATGATGTATAGCATACTGTGATTTTAGACTGACATGTTACTCTTCATGTATTATTTTCTTTGATAATATTGAGAATTTTATGGGTTGTGTTCTTATAGACACTGATGGTCGGATTGTATTATTGGACTCTCCAGAAAGAACACAGTCTGTCACAGACTTGTAAGTGATTTGTTGTCAGGTACCTGAAGTTGCTTTTAGGTTTTTTTTTTTTGTTTTTGCCAGATAATGTATATTTGAATATTTTTCATGTAGGATGAAGATGACGATGAAGAGACCACATCTGCTGTGACAGAAGTGGACAATGCTGGTAGATCCACTGAGGTATTATGCATTCCATTATAATGTATTGCCCCTTTTTGCATTAAAGTAACAAACTGTCATTGTCCTTTCACAGAACATACCTAGGTGTTTGCCCACAGATGAGGGTCCTTCATCCTCAGCACACAATCTAAGCAGGGTAACAATTTGTGTCCAGATTTTAATTATATTGTCTGACCAAACAATCTCATTTCTTACATTTTTTTCCACCTTCCTAGTTGCCAGCAAAGGAGCTGTATAAGGTCCATCTTCAAAAACAAATAAGGAAAAGTGATGTGGAGATGGACCTTATACAGCTTCAAATGGAAGAGAAAAGCCTCACATATTACCTATGTAGTGGAAAAAGTAATGACTTTAATGATTTTAAGAAGGGAAAAAAAGTTCAGTTGTTACCTGCACATTGATACTATGAACAGATTTCCTATTAACATAGTCTCCCTCATTTATTGATGGAGCTTTAATAGGAAGTGAGTGCCATCAATGCTTCCAATTACATTTAGAAACCCTGAAACAGAAAGTTATGGAAGTATGAAGTGTGTGTGTGTGCATAATGAATACGTGTATAGATATCAATAATATGATTAAATATGCGTCATAGATTTTACTACAAAGGACAAACCTGCCACTCTGTGGAATTCGTCTTTAATAACAAGCAGAGGTTTATGGCCAGAGAACTGTACAAACGTGGGTAAGAACTGTTTAAGTGCCAGACATACTGAACGAACGGCTCGACACACAGTTGCCTTTCCCACATGCTCCGAATCGCCCACATTGTACAAAAAATGGCCAGGCGCAAAAAACCTAAGTGCTATGCACAGAATGTTTTCTGTGCTAAGCGCAGAACCGAGGTTTGTCACATTTGCGACATGCGGTTTTAAAAGACGTGTTAAATAAACTAAGGAATCTTTCGAAAAACGATAACGCTCTTTCAAATATTCATTGGGGTATGCAAACACGTCAATACGTGGTCGTATAACCCTCTCCCGACGAAAAAAAACTCGTATAAGTTGTGCTTCTACGTCCACAGGATCCTCCTCAAAAGGGCACTCCATGCTCACCAACCTTACTCTGAAACATAACCTGCTCCCGAGCAGGTTATCTTCAGAGAGTCAGTTGTTATGGTTACATACATACCCAGAAAGTTACCTCTGTTTTTGGAACTGAAAGTTGAGGTTATCCACGAACTTACCCTTAAACATACCCAGGTATGTCACATAACCTGCTTTCTGGAATACCCCCCAGAGGGGTATTCCAGAAAGCTTGGTTAACTTACCATTTGATAAATCAAAACCTCTGGGTTGATTTACCCCAAACAGGCATACCATGAGTATGTCGGTTCCAAAACACCTGAGAAGAGTTAGTTTAGTCAACCTCCAACTGGTTACCCAGAGTTAGTGCGTGTGCACGGTGCATGTAGAAAGACATTTTCAATGGATCGCCGATTTCACGAGTCACCATGGAAACTCAAAGCGAAAAAAAAGAGAGCCGCGTATTTCACAGAGACAGAGTTGGAGGTTTTAATGCACGCTTATGAGAAGTTTAAGCCAATAATATTAAAAAGAAGCAATACAGCTACATCAGCTAAAGCAAGAGAGTTGGCTTGGCAAAAAATAACCGACAGAGTAAATGCGTGAGTGTGTATTAAATTACAAATTTGATATTGGCTCCTGTTTTATTATAATGCAAAATAATGAAGTATGATTTATACATCCTTTTGAATGTTATATCACTATGAAAGCATTTACTTTTGCTGCCATTTATTTGTTTAGTTTAAAATAATAATGTATGTTTCTTATTTAATAAGGTGTAATCCTTCTGGAGCCGCAAGAAGTTTAAGCCAAGTCAAAATGAAACACAAAAACATTCTGCAAAAAGGTAATATTTGATTACACAATTACTGAACTATTATTATAACAGGATTTAGTGTATTCATTCAGTCATGTAGCTAATAGAAAGAAGACTGAAGCCCACCACCACCTCCCCTCACCCCGTCCAAGGAGCTGGCACTGTCCCTTAATAAAGAGCATCCAGGGGGCAGTTCATCACACACACCATGCACCACAAGTGATGGTGAAAAAATGGTGCAATGTGAGTTTACCTCTATGATTTGTTTTAATTTTTTGTCCTAATAAATGACTATCTCTGTCACTTAAAGGCTTTTTTAACAAGATAAATGTTTTATGTAGGCTTATTTTATTTAACTGCATATGATGTATAAGCTACTGTGATCTTAGAGTGGCATGTTACTGTTTTCATGTATTATTTTCTTTGATAATATTGAGAATTTTATGGGTTGTGTGTTCTTATAGAAACTGATGGACGGATTGTATTATTGGACTCTCCAGAAAGAACACAGTCTGTCACAGTTGTAAGTGATTTGTTGTCAGGTACCTTTAGTTGCTTTTAGGTTTTTTTTTTTTTCAGATAATGTATACTTGAATATTTCTCCTGTAGGATGAAGATGATGAAGATGACGATGAAGAGACCACATCTGCTGTGACAGAAGTGGACAATGCTGGTAGATCCACTGAGGTATGATGCATATCATTATAATGTATTGCCCCTTTTTGCATTAAAGTGTCCATATTTTAATTATATTGTCTGACCAAACAATCTCATTTATTAAATTGTTTCCACCTTCCTAGTTGCCAGCAAAGGAGCTGTATAAGGTCCATCTTCAAAAACAAATAAGGAAAAGTGATGTGGAGATGGACCTTATACAGCTTCAAATGGAAGAGAAAAGGCTCTCGTTAAAAAGCAGCACTTGAAGTTGAATTACTGGAGCATCGCCTTAAGGTGAGAACTTGTCTGAATATTCTGTCAGAACAATCTGTTGCATGATAAAAGTGTTGGGTGCATGTATATATGTATATATCTGTGTGTATAAAGCAACAACAACAAAAAAATTTTATTGAATTGTACTTTTATTTATTTTTTCAGGAAATAAAGAAATGAAGTGCCTGGCAGACCAGTGCAAAAAAACTAATAAATGTAATTTTGACAGATCCTGTCTCTCAAAAGTCTTCCATCTCTGTTGGCCTGTAAAATCTGTAGATGTTCCTCTGGGCCATCTTCCTTAATACAAGGAGGGTGGCTCTCTCCTCTTATAGTGGTAATATTGTGAAGCACAACACAAGCCACTATAATGTCGCATGCCCTCTCTGGACTAACCCGGAGCCCACGCAGACACTGAAACCGAGATTTGAGGATCCCTATAGTCATCTCCACCTTGGCCCGTGTTCGGCTGTGAGCCAGGTTAAAGCGTGTCTGTGGTCCAGGCTCAGGTTCAGGTTCAGGGTGTCATTAAATAGGGCAGACAAGGGTATCCTCTGTCCCCCAACAAGTAACCATTGTACTGTCCTGTAATGATTGAAGTGTACAACACAAATATAGTAAAAAGGAAAAAAAAAATTCTATAAAGTAAAACATATCCTGCTGAAATGCCTGGCATCATGCACAGATCCTGGCCATTTTGCCTCGACATTGGTAATTATTTGGGTTGCCTCACATATTACCTATGTAGTGGAAAAAGTAGACTTTCATGATTTTAAGAAGGGAAAAAAGTTAAGTTGTTACCTGCACATTGATACTATGAACAGATTTCCTATTAACATAGTCTCTCTCATTTATTGATGGAGCTTTAATAGGAATGTGAGTGCCATCAATGCACCCAATTACATTTGGAAACCCTGAAACAGAAAGTTATGGAAGTATGAAGTGTGTGTGCATAATGAATACATGTATAGATATCAATAATATGATTAAATATGCGTCATAGATTTTACTACAAAGGACAAACCTGCCACTCTGTGGAATTCGTCTTTAATAATAAACAGAGGTTTATGGCCAGGGAACTGTACAAACGTGGGTAAGAACTGTTTAAGTGCCAGACATACTGAACGAACGGCTCGACACACAGTTGCCTTTCCCACATGCTCCGAATCGCCCACACTGTACAAAAAATGGCCAGACGCAAAAAACCTAAGTGCTATGCACAGAATGTTTTCTGTGCTAAGCGCAGAACTGCGTTTGTCACATTTTGCGACATGCGGTTTTAAAAGACGTGTTAAATAAACTAAGGAATCTTTTGAAAACGATAACGCTTCTTTCAAATATTCATTGGGGTATGCAAACACGTCAATACGTGGTCTTATAACCCTCTCCCGACGAAAAAAACCTCGTATAAGTTGGGCTTCTACGTCCACAGGATCTTCCTCAAAAGGGCACGCCATGCTCACCAACCTTCTGAAACGAAGTTACTCTGAAACATAACCTGCTCCCGAGCAGGTTATCTTCGGAGAGTCAGTTGTTATGGTTACATACATACCCAGAAAGTTACCTCCGTTTTTGGAACTGAAAGTTGAGGTTATCCACGAACTTACCCTTAAACATACCCAGGTATGTCACATAACCTGCTTTCTGGAATACCCCCCAGGTCTCTTCTTATAAAGAAGCTAAAAAAAAGTTTCCAACACACCCCAACTCTTCAACATTCATCTAGACAAATCTCATGCTTCAGATTTCCATTCACTCCTTTCTTCATTTGACCTCAAATGCCTTACCACTACAAGCAAACACAACTTTATCAAGCTATAGTTGTAGACTTACCTTTCAAATGGCAGTATTTTTCATAATTTTTTAGAGATGCCTTCACACAACATCAACACCTCCATGTAAGCAGCTGCAGTTGAACAGTAAGCTTTTAGCTATCATTAAACTTATTCAATCCAAAAAATGGACAGTTCGGCCACCAAATCCAATAGTGTGCCATTATATCGAAGTAATTGATTAATATCATTGATCATTGTTCAAACTAAAAAATTATTTTCTCCTTAGCCATTCCACTAAGTTTAACTTCTTCGTAATGACTTTATGTAATTAATGAGAGTGTAATGTTTAATGTAAATATGTGCTGTACATTGACATGAAAACAGAGCTTAAAATCATTGTTTTTACTTTATTTGTCACACTCTAGTCAAGGAAGCAAACACAAAGTAAGATCCAATATAAGGTGTTTAATGAAAATTAGGTAGACATCCGCATTAAGCCTCAGATACGAACATAAGAGAAAACCTAAATAAGAATGCAATCAGGTAAGCAACAGTTCTTTCCTTTCTCAGGATCGGAATCGCAGGACAAGATACTCCTGGCAGGCAGGCAGACAGACAGAGCGGGCGGACGACAACCAAAGTTCCAGGTTGGTAACCTTGAGAACAGCCATAGATGAAGTGGTTTGCGTGGGTTATAAAGGGTGGCAGACGAGTGGTTGCAGGTGTTGGTGATTAGTACTCAGGTGACTGAGATCGTGTCCAGGTGGTGAGTTCGGTGGAAGGCGGAAGTGATGGTGTGACATTTTTCCCCCCTCGACGAGTGTCTCCTGACACTCTGGCTCAACGGCAAGGGCGGCCTCGCCTTCGGGAGTCGAGAATCTCTTTGACCCGGTAGATGGATTCTGTGTTCTCAACCTCGGGAGGAGGGGGAGGTTCCGGGTGTTCTTGTGAGAGGGAGGAAGAAGAAGGTCTGTATAGGGTTTAAGAAGGTACACATGGAAAGAAGAGGATATCCGGTATCTGTTGATAGGTGACATTGTTAATTTGCCGATTGATGGTAAAAGGACCTATATACCGGGGAGTTGGAGACGCATGTGATAGACAGGGGTATCGGATCTGCGGGAATCTGCTTGGCGTTGATGTCTCCAAACTGCCTGCTGGAGATGGACATGAGCTGAGTCCCATTCCCTCTCGCTCTCTCGGAACCAGTAATCTACCGCTGGGACTTCAGCTTGGTCACCGGTCCAAAACTTTATGAAAGGACTTATCATTAATTCTGCAATAGTTTATGAGAAGTATGTGCAAAGCAAAAACTAAAAGAAACAGGTGGTTCTAATACTTCTTAAGAATGCATTGGGGTTTTTCCTGTTTACACTGTCATTGAAAACCAGTTCCGATCTGTGCCGCATATGACCAAAAAAAAATCAGAATTGGGTCACTTTTGACTGACAAACGGAACCAAATGCTGCCTCACAGGCAGCACAATGCACTGGGTGTTTCTCTCTTGTTCCCAATGTTTCAACATGATACACAATCAAAATGAGGTTCATAATGTCTAATCTCACTGTAAAGTTTCTTTAAACAGGTATGTAGTCTCGGGTACCAATAAAATGTTCAAGAAATTAGTTTAAAAGATGTTTTAAGGCAACTCCTGTTAGATTATTTTGCAACACATATGACATATAACAGCAGTAAACTCTGTCCTTTGGTAAGAGCCGATCCAGAATACAGCAACTAATCACCGTTATGCGGCTCCTAAAACATTTAGATAAGATTTTGAGGCAGTTATTTTTCAATGTGTTTATATTCATATCTTGCTTCATGTTTGTTAATAATACATTTTTGTAAAATGGTCTCATGATGGAAACATCACTATAGATTTGTATTTTGACATTTTTAACAGGTTTTGGTAGATACTGGTTTAAAGCAAATACTGATTTGATTCCATTGTTGCAGCAAAGATGGGTTTAAATTTGTTTTAGACTGCAGAAGCTGTTTTGACAGTGACTTCACAATCTTTTGTGGTTTCCTCTGATGCACTGATTTGAGACTCTACAACTCTCTCTTGAAGTTTCTGAGGGACAGTAATAATAATAATAATAATAATAGTATTTTTGACTTAAAAATAGTGATATTTGTATTAGTCCTATTTCATATGACTAACTATATTTGAATCATTTAAAACTTTTATGCACTGAATTCTTAGCCTATGACTTCATAGGTTTTTGCAAAACAAGCCTAACACAAAAATCAAACAAGAATAATATTATGATATTATGTATACATATGATTGCTTTTGACGCATCTTTTTTATATTTTGCATGCAGTGCTTCATTTTGCAATAAATGCTTTGTCTTGCTTACAAAGAACGTGCAGATACGATATGTCACGAAATATGTCCCTGAATTGCATTAATAATCAGAAACTATGATAAAAACATGTCATTCCAGTGCATGGTATTTATATTTCAATTGCTTCTAATTAAGACTAACCTACAAACTAATCCAAAGAAATGTGCATTTTTGTTCACAATTGGATTGGAAGTTAAGTATTAACCTTTAGATGTTCACAAGACTAAATAAGTAGTATATATATATATATATATATGTGTGTATGTATATGTGTGTGTGTGTGTGTGTTTTCAGTATAGATACATGACTATAATGGAATTTATTATATAATTTTTCAGTTTTCAAGTTGTATGTTCAACACGTGTGTGTTTAACACATACATGTGCCAGTGCACCCACATCCTGTTTGCTGTTTCTGTGTTACAGGAAATAGGAATTAAGTGGTTAAATTGTCACGAAGCCCCCAGAACCCACGACATGTGAACATACGTACACACTGCATTTCAGCAAAAACACTTATACCATTCATAAATGTTAGCAATAAATGTAAACTGGTTACATCTATTACATTTTTTTTTTTAAACAATTTTGTTGGTAACACTTTAAAATAAAGGCCCATTGCTAACAAGTAACTATGCAGGAAATAACAGGTAGTCCAACAGATCAAATACAACCGCAACACTTATGTGACTGGGGAAAAAACTATAGATTTACTTAGTAAGAAAGTCATAGGCCTGTACATGAAATATATTTTACCTAAATTAACGACAGATTAACAAAAAGAAACAATGTGCTGAGTTTTAGTTTATTGTTACATAATAAAAGAAAAATGAGACAACAGAAAATTTTTCTTTATTTCGCGAATGCATTGCAGTTTTATTATATTACAGTTGTATTTATTTTGCAAAAGATTGCCAGTTTTTATTATTATACAATAAATAACATTTTAGCATCCATATACATCGCGAATACATGGAAAGATTTGGTTGCCCGACCCCAAAATGAAAATTCTGTCAGTAAATCACTTAACAAACCCCTGAAAACTCAGTTCATCCTCGGAACAAAATTTCAGAATGAAAACTGCCATTTTGTAGATCATTCGGTGGACGCTATCCTACATACGCAGAACTGTGTTAGACACAATAGTAAGATACGCTGTTTGTACAAATTAAAGCGAAAATACACATACAAGATGTATCTTTCCAAAACTGCGTACATAATGTGCGGCGCACCGGATGATCTACAAAATGGCGAATCACTCAATAATACAAGAAGTATTCGCGTAACTTTATAATTTTACGATTGAACCACTGATGGAAGATTCAGACGACGTCTTTAATAAGTTCCTGTGACTTTACAGTGGCAATTGGGACAGTCACATGCCTCTCGGTTTTCATCAAAAATATCATAAATTGTGAACGAACAACAATTATTGACGAGCATTTCATCCTACGTTATTTCTGAACGACATAATAAAATACAAGGTGAACCTATACGGCACTTTTCCCCTCTCAAAAGTCGAAATCACTCTAGCAGTTGATTTGTGTATGTTGTCTACCACTTCTTACGTGTCTGATTGACCTGGAGATAAGTGAACGTTTTGTCTTGCTTGCACTTTTCTACTCCTCCCCCCACCGCAGCAGCCTATTGATATATAAGTTTAGAAGAGACACATCTCAAACAAGCCTAGCGAGTGAACACATCAGAGTCAATCACAGCACAACTTCTTATAGTTGAGGCAGGTTTATTTATATGCCACATTTAATAAACGGTTGCCACTCAAATAGCGCATCAAGCACTAATCTTGAAATCTTTTTCTTGCAGTGACATAAATTGGTTCACGATGAAGATGGGCATACAGATTTGTAAATTTTTCCTCTTCTTCTTCAACTTTCTGTTCCTTGTGAGTATGCCTCAGTTTTTATTCTCTGTTTATTACTTCGGTCGAACGCCGTTTGCTTCGATAAAAACGTTTTCTCAGAAAGTTTTGGAAAAGCTGCAATGTCTGGTATTGATGTTGATCAAGACTGCTCTTGATTGAATAACTTCTTAGAATTCAATGTGTTTATGGTTTCTGTAAACTACGGGATCAGAAAGTATTGCAGACGTGGATAAATAATAACAAGCGTGAAAACAAAATGGAAAAACACCAGTAAAAATGCATTGCACAAGATTTAAAAATGAAAGCACAATCTGTTTTTCAATTCATTCTTGTTTCCGCTTTCTGTGTTTGCTTTTTCAATTGTTGCAATTTAATCACGTAAATCAGGGCTGGTTTAAACATCATCATTGGTCGACTAGTTCTAGATTGACAGCTTCTCCTCAGCCAATCAGTGGAATCAGAAATAAGCTGCAGATCACATAGTTGAAAGTGTGTTAAAAGTTCAGTCTTATAAAAATATCCCATAGATAAATGGTCTCAGAAAGGATCAAACTGAGATATCACTTGGATGGCAGGGTAGCAACACAATCTTCAAACTGGAATTAACGGAAAAGTTACGTCTCTGCATTAATTGCATTATACAGCGGTGAGAGTGATATTATTAAAATTTGTTCGCACCAATCACGATAACGATAAAAATACAGTTCTTCAAATCGTTTTCAGTGTTAAAGAATAGCGGTGTCCACACCATGACTATAATGATAAAGGATCAATTTAAAGCGGCAGGCACATTGAGCTTATATCAATAAACAGTATATCAATAAACAAAGGATGGTTTGCTAACATACAGATTTTCATCATGAAATAAAAAATAATTACTGATTGTTGGTTAACAATGCTGTTATTGCTTGGTGCTTTTGGTCATTGATTTTAAATTATTAGATAAAATATACTAAAATACTTAAATATTAAATTGCCCATCCTGCAGTGTTATACTGTGGATGCACTCATTGCGATATTGATGCTAAAATTGTATGTTTTGCAGTCTTGATTGTGATGATAATGATTGTGATGCACCGATGTGTTTCTTTCAGATCGTGGGTCTTGGGCTAACCTGTCTGGGAACATATGTTCAGGTCATGGCTACATTTTCGGGATTTTACCCAATCGGTCAGAAAACATCACCATTCAGTACTGGTTCGTCTTTCTGTCGTTTCTCATTTTACATCGTTACATGATAATTACACTCACTTTTTCAGTCTGTAAGCTTATCATCGATATTGTGTGTTTCGTCTGTCAGGTCTGACGATGTTGATCATCGCCGGTTTTCTGACAATGCTGCTCGCTGTTGTCAGCAATCACGGTGCATGCATGCACAAAACATCTGTTCTTAATGTGGTAAGGAAAATACTCATTACAGATGCATCATACTTATTCGTATACCACAATGATCTCTGAAGATTTGCATGTGATGACGTTGAAACAAAGCTGTAAAGTCAGTTCAGACAGCACAGATGCAGACTACATGTATTTATAGAACTGAAGTGTATGCTGGTCCACTCTGAAATATGTAAACAGCGAACTATTGGCCAAACTCTGGGCACTTTTCGTTAGGGAATTATTGCTGAACGGGTCCTGTTTAATAGCTTTAAAGAGAAATTTAAATGTAATAGAAAAGATTAATAATAATATAAAATCATATTATTATCATCATTAATATAATAATAATATTACATAATATTTAATAAATAAATAAAAGATTTCAGTTTAATTAAATATGGATCTATTTAAATGTGTTCGTGCGAGAGGCTTTTATAGTGACATAACATGATGGAGCAAGCAACCGTGAAGACGGAAGAGAGTTAAATCTATTTATTATAAAAGCCTAAAAAATATAACTACCGCAATACTACTTAAAACCTTGAGGACACGTTATAAACCTACAGAGATACCTGACCATCAACCTTCACAACGCAACAGAGCTATTTGGACATTTAAGCAGTAACGGTGCTAAGCCAAAGGTGATAAACACTGTAAACTTAATTTTCCCTTACTTCAAACTGTAATGTAATGCTGTTTAAAACACAACAAAAGAAAAATACAAATATATATATGTCATGATTGAGGGGTCTGAGCCGTGCTGATCCATTTGCAGGCTTTTATTGGACGAAGGCATGGTCAAAGCAGGCAGATGTCGAAACACAGCAAACAGGAGTATAAGAGGCAAGCCAACAACAGAATCCAAATAACAGGCAGAGGTCGGGTCAGGCAGCAAACAATCAAAGAATCAAAGACAGACAGGGTCAAAACGAAAGAATCTATGACAAGGGAAACACAAGGCTAGGCTAACTATAAACAAACAATGCAACATGCAGGTGAGGGGCTTGCTTTTAGTCCCAAAACAGGAAGTAGCAGCAGAGGAAGTGATCACAGGTCATCCAGAGGTAAGGGCTCCCTCTGCTGGCTTGGCGACAATATAGGCCTATGTTTAAAATAAACAAACTTTAGTGCCATTACCAGTAACTAATGGCACTAACTGCACTGACCTCTCACTGCTAGATGTTTTACTCTTTGACCGAGGGAACACTCTGCACGGATGTACTGGCTGCGGTGCCTTCACAAGCATGCATTTTGAGCCTTCTAGCACAGATGCTGTGCAAGGTCAGAGAGGACGAGGAGCAGGTCCTCTTAGTGGCACCCTATTGGCCCACCCAGACCTGGTTCCAGAACTTGTTCTCCTTGTGACAGCCCCTCCTTCGCCATTTCCTCTGAGGAAGGACTTTCTGACACAGGGACGGTGCACCCTTTGGCACTTGTGTTGACCTACCCAATTGTCCACCAGACATGCCTACGCTTTTAAGTGGAACTTGTTCAAGGTTGAATCTTCCACGGACCCCTACTATACCCTCTTGGGACAACCCAAACTGATAGCTTATATGGTTGACCTTGTACTGAAAAAAGAAACGTGTTACCTGAACTAGACAAACTATATTTATGTACCTGAACAAACATTTCTATTTTTTTTCTGATGTTTAGGTTTCTGTCCTGCTGTCCATTCTGATCATCGTAAGTTTTTCAGTAGGTGTGACGGCCTACATGTGGAGTGGACAAGTAAGTAAACAGAGATCTTAAGTGCATCTGTATAATAGTGGAGATTTGAAAGCATTTGAGAGATTGTTGTGTTGTAGATGGCAGACAACATGAAAAATTTCTACATTGAGATCTACACTCAGTATCCAAGCACCATGAGAAAAAATGAAACCACGATTCTTAAAATATTCCACAACTCTGTAAGTCTCTCTCTCACACACACATATATACATACACATACATATAAAAATAAAAATGTGCAGTTTTGTTGATCTTTGCATCATGGGGACGTGCATTATCATGCTGCAACATGAACTGATGGTCACGGATGAATGGCACAACAATGCTTGCATGAGCATGCAGATGAGCTTCACTGAGAAGATTTCTGACAGTTTCTTTTACAGGAATTTTTTGGTTATACAAAACAATTGTTGCAGCAGCTGTCCGGGAGGCTGGTCTCAGATGATCTTTGGGTGAAAGATGCTAGATGTGGAGGTCCTGGGCTGGTGTGGTTACATGTAGTCCGCGGTTGTGAGGCTGGTTGGCCATACTGTCAAATTTTCTGAAACGCCTTTGGAAATGGCTTATGTTGAGAAATGAATTGAAAGTTTAAATTACGGCACTAGTGGACATTCCTGCAGTCAGCATGCCAATTGCACCTATTAAGTGCTCAGTAACACAGATTTAGACAGATTTGCAAACAATATTTAAGAGAAATAGGCCTTTTGTGTACATAGAAAAAGTCTTAGATCTTTGAGTTCCACTCATGAAAAATGGCTGCAAAAACAAAATTGTTCATAATTATGTTCCCTGTATATATCACTGTGCTCATAAGTTTACATGCCCCTTGCAGAATATGCTAAATGTTATTAAATTTACCATAATAAAAGGTCATGAAAAGGGATAAATTCTCCAAAAGATAAAATAATAACTGAATGTATAAAAATGACCCAGTTCATAAGTTCACATAAACTTGAATCTTAATGCTGTGTGTCATTTCCTGCATGATGGTCTTTCTGTTTTGTCATAGTTGTTCATGAGTCTCTCGTTAGTACTGAGCACTTCACCGTCTGCTGTTCTTCAGAAAAATCCTCCAGCTCCTGCACACTGCTTGGTTTTCCTGCATCTTCTACATATTTTAACCTTTTCCAACACTGACTGTGTGATTTTGAGATCAATCTTTTCAAACTGAGCTGGGGGTGTAAACTTTTGAACATTTCAGTGCAATCACTCAAAACACATAACAGTTATTTTTTGTAAATCATATATAAAATGGTGTTATGCTGATATATTTAAATATTTGTTTAACCATAATCTCTAAGCTTAATCATACTTGCTAAAGCAGAAGTTACTCTTTATCGCAAACTTGTGTGTGCATCGCTGTAGTGATCAAGAAGTCTTCAAGAAATATGACTAAGGCCCAGCATAGTGGAGTATATAAGTTTCAAGGGGGAGGAGTACATAGAGGTGGAGACCATTTAAACAAAGAATGCATATACAGAACAGTAACTTAAGCCAGGAACTTCTTCCAGCCTTGATTTGTTTAGCATACAAGTCTCAGGTCCTAGACTTCCTACTCTTAGAATGTAAATCACAATAAACAACTTTTTCAGTTCATACTGTTATATTGGAACCTATATTTAACCTTTTATAAATTTGTAATACCACAGAATTATGAGGACATCTGTATGTTGGGGACATGGCCTGAACTCTGAATACACACCACATTATGAGGACATTGGGTTAATGCGCATTATGAAGGTAAACCAGTGAAAACATAATCTAACAGCTGTGTGTTTCTGTGTGACAGTTTGACTGCTGTGGCACTGGTGAAGAAACTGGATTTTCTGTGCTTCATACCTGTCCAGAAGACCAGAAGATCCAATTATCTGTGAGTTAATTCCTGTTTGTCTTAAACCCTGTTCCTTCTCTGTCAGTCACTTTGAGTTATGTCGGGGATGTTGGGATGTTGCTTGGAGATGCACCTTCTGCTGCCATCCATCCTGGTTTGTCTGCTACAAGCTGCTGGGAGACACTTTGGGGGTTTTGAGGGTTATTGTGAGAGCTTCTCTGCCGGTCTTGTCCCCACAGACTTCTCACTCCTCCTGCACACCGGGACAGCTGTCCTGTATTGAAGATGATTGCGCACCCCTTAGGGGCTGCGGCCTCTGCCAAGTCAGATCCACAGTTCATGGCCATGCTTTTTCGGACCTCACCGCCCAGCTATGAGCACTCAGAACTGGTTCTTGAGTGCTGACCCTGACAGCAGATCATGGCCCACCCAATTCCTATTGTCAGTGGCCACCTCAGCCAGTTGAGTTTTCGGATCAACTGGGAAAAG
The DNA here is from genome assembly GCF_018831695.1 of Puntigrus tetrazona. Classification (NCBI taxonomy): domain Eukaryota; kingdom Metazoa; phylum Chordata; class Actinopteri; order Cypriniformes; family Cyprinidae; genus Puntigrus; species Puntigrus tetrazona. Next base: position 80,909 of record NW_025047681.1, read on the forward strand.
AGCAAGCTCTCTGTTGTCACAACAAATGCCTCCAGGCTGGGCTTGGGCACCACATTCAATGGGCAGTCAGCCTCAGGGCTCTGGACAGGGCCTCATCAGCATTGGCATATCAGTTGCCTAGAGATATTGACAGTGCATTTGGCCTTGTGGCTGTTCTGTGACTACTGAAGGGCAAGCACGTATTTGTCCACTTAGACATGTAAGATGTCAGCATTAAGGGGAATTTATATAAGGCTCATATTTCATATCTCCAGTAGTGATATACTTACCTGTGGGCAATGGGAATGTTACGACCGTCTCAGGTTACAAATGTAACCATGGTTCCTCTAAGGAATGAGACGCTGCATCACAAATGCTTTGGGAACGCCTTCAGCGTGAGCCGCTCCGAACCACGTGGGAAATCTGTCCAATGGAGGAGTAGCGTCATGGACGAGTGACGTTTGTGACGCAGCTCGCGTTCCTGAAGAGGAACTTTGCATAGCATTTATCTGACATGTTTACTTGCCAACATTTGCAGCGCCATTAGGTTGTGGTTTAGGTTATGGTTTTTTCCATTGGACCCCAGTCTATTGTCACAACATAAAACATAGAGACTGACAGACAGGGAACGTCTTGGTTACATATATAACCTTCATCCCCTGATGAAGAAAACAGAGATGTTATGTCCTCTGCCAAAACCTCAAACCATCACTGAAGGCCAGGGACCAGTTCTCGGCTCCTCAACAAAACCTGATGAGTGGTTACAGCTGTTGCCTATTGATACCCATATGATGGGGAGTGGCTCAGGATTAGTTAACCACTTGACAAATTTTATTGGCCTTTTTACTTAATCAGAGTGAATCAGGGCTCCAAGCAAAAAAGGGTCCATAGACCCTGTGCTTTACGACATGTTGTAAATACTTAAAAGTGTTTTTGGGGGGGAATTGTGTATTTCTGACACAGCTGACCAAAAGAAAGTAGAACTCATTTTTCATATGTGACCTTATCCAGTAAAATATATCACAGTGACCCAAATTTCAAAATTGAGATAGTATCAATGGAAAGAGGAGACCATAAATATGCCCTAGTCAAAGTTATACATTTATTTGGTTTTAAAGATATGTACATATAGACATACAAATTTGTAATTAGTTTTTTGCCCATTTTTGTTGATATCTTTTAAAATCCACTGCATTTAAAGGGATAAACTATTTTTAGTAGCTTAAAATGCTCTCGCTTGACAGTAAATACCTTTTAATAATAATTTTTGCATAAATAATTTTTGATTGATTTTTTTTTTTTTTATTGTATTATTGTATTATTTGTCATATTTCTATATAAGTCTTATTTAAAGTTTCCTTTGATTTCATTAGGTATTAACAGGTGAAAAAAAGTATTTTCTTTATGTCATTTTTATTTTTAAGTAATTGAAATGTATTAGAAGGAAGGCGACATGTCCTCTAGAGGTCTCCAAAGTTTCCTACATTTGATTTCATTAGGTCCCAGCTAACAGGTGAAAAAAAGTATTTTCTGGGGAAGCAGCATCATCGCACATTTTATTTTTAAAGTAATTGAAATGTATTAGAAGGAATCAGTGCGACATGTCCTCTAGAGGTCTCCGCAATCTGTGAGTTCAGGCATACCTACATTTTAAATAGTCTCAGTAAAAATTTTGGTCTGTGGGCGTAGTCAGTCTTCCGGAGAAAGAACGGCGCCAATTATAATGTCACAATGCCGCTGGAGCCGAAGCTGGCGAAACCATTGTCAATGTATGTTTAGGTGTTTATGTGTATTTACGTAGTGGCAATAATACAATGAATGTATTTGTAACGGATTGTCTGTTGATTTGTATTTAAAATTGTTGGAAATTAAGGATGAATAGTAAGTTTCTTTGGTATTTTTTTGTAGGATGTTTGTCTGCAAATGGTAGGATCCAAAAGGATCCTGAGGGGTGGAGTTTGGCCTATTTAAGCAGAGGCCATCTACCAAGTCGATTTGTAGAGTGCTACTGCGGTGCCTGTAAATTTAAACTTTAATGTATATGGTGAACCTGGTTGATCTTTGTATTTTTCCCTTTTATTTTCTTTGGTACTTTTGGATTGTTTGTCGTTGGTTTTGGTGTGCACCTGTATATAGCCTTCACTGTCTACACTGCTGCACTGTAAATAAAAATGCACTTTCACTGAATGCTATTGCGAGTGAGTTTTACATCCTTTCACGAATTTGTATTCCTCCCCGAGCTGGTGGGCTCGGAAACATCACAATTAAACTCACATTATTAAGAATTAAACTCAAATTAACAAAAGTACGTCTTTTAGCCGTGCATTTGTTGAATGACCACTGTCCTACTTATCTTCCCATTCTAAAATGCCCTTCAGCGTTGCTTGTATGTGTGTGTGTTTGTCTGTTAGAGCTGTCCCAATAAGATCGAGGACATGTTCAGCTCCTACGCGCCTCTGATGCTGGCTGGCTTTCTAGTCTTGTCTGGAATCATGGTGAGTCCATCAGAACACACTCTGGAGTTTATATACGTTCACATCCGCACACTGGAGGTGCGTGAAGTGCTACACGCATGCTGATCTTTGCTCTTTGTGTGTTTGTCTGCATGCGTTCCCGCTCATCTTCAGACTGTGGCAGTGGTGTGCAGTGTCGTACTCAGCAGACACCTCTCACGGTTTCCCGAACCTCCTCCTGAATATGCGATCGTTTGGGAGGAAAGAAATAAGAAATGTTTGACTGATTTATTGCTGGGTTGTTTTTCAAAATGCAAATAATGCATTGTTACCCTGCATTTTTGGTCCTGGACAGTTTTTAATAGAAATCTGTATCACGTTGTTGTTCAGCCATGCTTCATGATGGATATGTTGAGCACCATAAAATATAGGATAATACTCTTTTTTTCGTCAAGCATATTAAGTACAAAATTAGTGCTTGAAAACAGGGCACTTTAATTACATCATGGAAGTGTACTTGTTTTTTACCCGGGGAGCAAAGAGGAAGTGCACTGAGGAGACAGTAGAGGAACGCTGCCCTGCTCGAAAATTAAGAGAAGCTTCTGCTTAATAACTTTGCTTTTGCTAATAGTTACTAAAATGTTATCCTTATGTAAACATATACTCTTGCATATCTAATAAGAAAAGTTCTGCTGAATCATGTAGTTAGGAGAAATCGTGTAATCCTTGATGCTTGCGTTAGGCTATTGCTGTAACTGCGAGGTGAAGACTTATTCAAGCCTATTTTTGAGTTACTGTTTAATAAAATGAAACCATCTTGGTGATGCATTAAACCTTTTAAATAAGACTTGCGAGTGGTTTATTATTAATAATCTATTGGGACTGAGATATTGTTTCAGCGGGATGGACATCACTTGGATATTCTGGTGTTTGCTGGTATTACCGAGGTAAGGAGAAATCTGTGTAATTAGAGGCTGATCTTTTGGATAGAGATGTGCATCAGTTATTTATTGGTTTATCAGGTGAACCTCGCAATATTTTCTGCCCGAATCATTTGTGTCTGTCTTACTCTGTTACTCTACTCACGCATAGGAGTTAATGGCCACCACTTAATTGGTCACCAATAATTGGTTGTGCACAGCAGTGGAGATTTAAGCAGCACTTCCACCACAGAAGGTGTGATTGTTTGTGTTATGTGTTCATGTCGTGCCGTGTGGTTTTTTTTTTCCTCTATCTGTTCTTTTGCACTTTAACTTCTTAGTTACCGGTCATTGGTTCCTGCAACCCGTCAATCTTCATCAGTGTCAACGTCACACAAGACCACCTCAAATAAAATAGCTCGCCAGTGAGTGTAGTTAGGCGTCTCAGACGCTGAAGACATTTCCTTTTCATATATTTCTGTTGATAAATAGCTTAGGGGAAATTAAGTAGCTGGATTTATTTTCTTTGCTTTAGTACCGCCCTTGTCCCTTCTTCCCTTTCCCTCCGTCTCGTGTATTGTTCATGTAAATAGTGTATATGTATATACATTTTCTTTTTTGTTCTGTGACCTCTAAATTCTTAGTATTTAATAATCACCAACAAAAATAAAAGCATTCTCTTGCACTTTAGGTTGCTGTGTTTTTTTTGCGCACACTGTACGCACGTTTTTTACTGTCTGTCTTTTTACAGTCGTAACATTTTTGGGGGCCCAAGACGTTCTGAGAAGCTGTGCGTGCAGGTTGTGCTGTGTCAAAGTAAGCGTTTTGTCTGGTACTGGCAGTAAACATGGATTATTAATAAATGATTGTAAATCAAATGAGGCCATCAATCGAACAATTTGACAATTGTAGGAAAGAAGATTTGTTAAAAATTGCAGACTACTATAACATTTCTGTGGTAAGGAAAGCTCTTAAGAAAAATATTTTAAAAAACGATATTCGAGAAGTTGGCTGAGTTGAGGATTTTTGTGATGCCTGGCATTGATATTGCAGAGACCGAGCCGGTGCTGACGTGCAACCGCCTAGTACCTGTTCCTCGGAGGAAAGGCAGAGCGAGACAGATGCCAAGGTTGAGGCCTAAGCCAAGGCCATCTTGTTGCCTTTTTACCCGTTTTCCCCTACTTCTGCTGGGTCCAAGGAGGATGGACAATTGAAAGTCCGCTTGGCCCGTTTACAGTTTGAGGCACAGGAAAGGCTCGAAATCCGCAGGCTTGAATTGGATTCCAATAATTCTTTTAGAGTTACTGTGCAGCCTTCTGATGCTTCAGCTGTTGATCCACCCTCAACCACTTTCGATGTTAGCAAAAATATTTCTTTAGTGCCTCTGTTTAGGGAGACTGAGGTAGATACATATTTCAGCGCTTTCGAGCGTATTGCATCCTCCATGTTTGTCCTTAGAGGAGAGTCTGCAATATGAGACAGTAAAATCTGCCATCCTCCGTGCTTACAAGCTTGTACCTGAAGCATACAGACAGTGATTTAGAGATCATAAAAAACATACCAGTCAGACTTTTGTTGAGTTTGGGCATGAGAAAGGCATTCTCTTTGATAAATGGTGTAACGCGAGTAAGGTAGCAGACTTTAATTCGCAAGCAGCGGTGTTTGCGGATGAATTTGTGCTTATGCAAACTTGACTGTTTCACTGCAAACTTCCGTGTGTTCAGATAAAAATCAGTCCCAGCCTTCCCGTGTAAAGCCGGTGTCTCCGTGATCTAGAGAGACAAGGGAATGTTTTTACTGCCATAAACAAGGGCATGTAATTGCAGATTGTGTCACATTAAAGCGCAAGCAGCAACCACCGCCTAAAAGTGTGGGGTTTGTAAATTCTGTCCCTGGTTTTAGTAGCGTGTCACCCGCTGAGGATTGTGCTGACCCTAGTTATAGGCCTAAGCTATATTCTGGCAAACGAAAAGCAGAGTCAAGAAGTTTCAAATTAGACAGTGATTCTCTAAATTTATCTGTGTCTCATTCTCAGATTATGACTGCACAGAAAGAAGACGGGTCTTTGGTGAAATGTTTGTCTCTCCAAAGGCTAGCAAGGGAAAGGTTGCTTATTCTGTGGAGAACGGCTTGTTAATGCGCAAATGGTACTCCAATACTGAAACTGACGCTGACTGGAGTATAGTGTATCAGATTGTTATTCCTTCTGCTTATCGTCAGCATGTCTTGTGTCTAGCACATGATCATGTATTGTCAGGACATCTGGGCGTCACAAAAACATACAATAGACTCCTTAGACATTTTTTCTGGCCTGGTTTAAAGAAAGCCAAACTTGCCATACTTGTCAGCACGTGGGGGAATCGAATCAGGATATTCCTCCAGCTCCCCTCTCTCCTATTCCAGTTCTCTGAGAAGCCTTTGAACATGTCATTATTGACTGTGTCGGCCCACTCGCTAAAACAAAATCAGTTTCTGTTAACAATCATGTGCAATCATGTACAAGATTCCCAGAGGCAATTCCACTTCGCAAAAATTACTGCTCCTGTGATTATCAAAGCCTTGGTAAAGTTTTTTCTACATTTGGCTTACCGAAAACTGTACAAACTGACCAGGGAACCAATTTCATGTCTAAGATCAATCAAGTTTTAAAATCACTTTCCATCACCCATAGAATATCCAGTGCGTATCATCCGGAGAGTCAAGGCGCACTTGAAAGGTTTCACCAGACTCTTAAGTCTATGTTAAGGAAGTACTGTGCAGACACAAATAGGGATTGGGATGAAGGCGTCCCATTGGTGTTGTTTGCAGTCCTTGAAACGGTGCAGGAGTCACTCTGGTTCAGTCCCGCTGAGCTTGTTTTCGATCATACGGTTCGAGGACCACTCAAACTTCTAAAAGAAAACATACTGGAAATTGAGACAAGCCATAAGACTAATGTGCTAAATTATGTTAGTCATTTTAGAGAACGTTTACATAAGGCTTGTGAGTTGGCAAAAGAGTCGCTTTCAGTCGCGCAAAAAGTGATGAAGCGCCGGTATGACTCTAAAGCTGTCCCGCGTTCTTTTCAAGCATGTGACATGGTTCTTGTGTTGTTACTCATCCCAGGGTCTGCCATGTCTGCCTGCTTTTCTGGTCCTTATGCTGTCTCACTCAATTTTTCTTGCACTACATATGTAATTTGTACTCCTGAAAGGAAACGCCAGTCAAGAGTGTGTCACATAAACATGTTGAAGGCGTATCATCAGAGAGTCTCCACAAGTAAAAGCTGATGAGATGGCAGTTATACCTGTTGTTTCTTCCATTGCTGTAGTTGAAATGCTCCTCAACAGTAAGCCTGGCTAAGCAATTCAGAAATGCTGGGGAAGTTGCCTTAATTTCTCTCTCACTTGTCTGAGTCACAACAACATTATACAGTTAATTCACGATTTTCCCACTCTCTTTAATGACACCCCTACGCAGACCTCAGTGTTACAACATGATATAAATGTCAATAATTCTACCCCTATTAAACAACACGCTTACCGCATTAACCCAGAAAAGCAAGCTGTTATGAGAAAAGAAGTAAAATACCTTGTTGAAAATAATCTAGCCACTCACAGTTGTAGTCCGTGGAGTTCTCTGTGTGTTCTTGTACATAAACTTACCGTAAGGTTAACGCTGTGACAGTACCTGATTACTTTCCCCTTCCCCGTATGGATGATTGTATTGACAACCTCGGGGCTGCCCATTTTGACACTAAATTAGATTTGCTGAAAGGTTACTGGCAGGTGCCATTGACTCCACAAGCTTCAGAGATTTCTGCCTTTGTAACACCAGATCTGTTGCTGTTTGTACTCGCTACTTGCTATCATTGTGTATTGTATTTGTTTAGATTGTGTTACTTGCCACCGTGTGTATTGTTTTTTCGTTCCCTTTTCCCCTTCATACTGTAAACCATCATGCGTTATGTGTTATGAGGCCGGGGAGAAGTGGACAGGTAAGAATGTCACTTGACATACAATACAACACGTAGGAATCTGCCATTGTATAGTACATTAGGTTAGGGGCGCGTGCCACCCTATGTACTCTTGTTTTGGCTAAACGAGTATAGTTAGTTAGGGCGTCTCGGACGCTGAAAACATTTCCTTTTCATATATTTCTGTTGACAGATAGCTTATGGGAAATTAAGTAGCTGAAGGCTGTTTTTGATTTATTTTCTTTGCTTTAGCACCGCTTTAGCACTTTAGGTTTCTGTGTTTTCTTTGTCTGGCACACTGTACACGCGTTCTGTCTGTCTTTTTAAATGTTATACCCCAGTACCCCTAGACCTACGTGGGGTCGTAACAGTTTGTATTCAGGCTCTTTTGTGCAGTTTCTTCTCTGATAGTTTCTAAAGGTTCCTTTTTTTGTTTAATAGGTACTACATTGTGTTGAAACTTGATTTGTGTTTCAATCCTTTTGATGTTAATATATATATATATATATATATATATATATATATATATATATATATATATATATATATAGTGTGAGCGTCCCGAACCGACATCAGCGTCGCCCTGAAACCAACGAGGAGCACCTGGCCACACTCATCACAGGCTGATCGGACCCAGCTGCTCCCCATTAGCAGTGTGGCATAAGAACCAGGAATATAACAAAGAAACACTGTGAGTTAACTACTTGTCTGTTCACACCGAAAAATATAACCATTCACACCAGGGAACAATAACTATGATGATAACTATTTTAGCATTCACACCAGTTGACGAAAACTATGAAAATAACTATATTAGTGTTCACAACAGTGACTAGCTATTGGGGCAGTAACCTAATGGTTAGAGAGTCCAGATTATAGCTGGTGGGAGTGAATGACCAGCACTCACTTGCGCCCTCAATACCACGACTGAGGTGAAACCCCACCTGTTCCACGGGTGAAGCATCAAAAAAACGATCTGTGCGTGCTTGTTCACTACACTGCAAAAACATTCTTTACTAGCCTAGATTTTCTTGTTTCCAGTCAAAATATCTAAACATCTAATCAAGATTTTAACTTTTTCTACTGAAAATCATCTTTATGTGGACATTTCACTTGAAACGAGCTAAGTAATCTCTAACACTTTATTTGATGGTCCCTTATGAACATTCTGTTGACAATAACTAACTTTCTTTTCAGTATAAGTAGATTGTCTGATTATAGTGCTATAAACTTAGAAAAAGATTTATATGGCATACTTATGGGCAAAACAAGGTTATCTATGCGTGAAGGGACCTTTACTTTTATTTGTGAATGTGTGATGTGTAAGGGATCAGTGCTGATAAAACACACCAAAGCCTCATGAACTTAAACTGCTCGGTTTATGTGTGTGAATATGCAACACAAATATGGGTGAAATGCAATACAAATCTAGAAAGCAAAAGGAGGAGAGAGCAAATATTAGCACAAGCCACAGACTTGTAAATGTCCACATCTCCTCTGTAAAAAAAGTTTAAAAGATGAATCAAATTCATCTCAATCAATCAATTTTTTATATAGCACTTTTCACAATACAGACTGCATAAAAGGGCTAAACGGTATCAGAAAGGTGAATAGAATGATAGGGATGTATAATGATGAAATTAAACAATTCGTTGTTAAATGCAGAGATGGTCTCTCTCATCAAATCAATGATGATTGCTAGAAATTAAGTGTCCCAGATTAAGCAAGCCAGAGGCAACAGAAGCAAGGAAGCAAAACCACATCCATACAGAATTGTGAAAACAAAACCTTGGGAGAAACCAGGCTCAGTTGGGGTCAGTTCTCTTCTGGCCAGATGCTCAGCCTTTAATTTCCAGTTCAATTTTAAACACCGTTATGTCAGAGTTTAGCTCCAACCCTCATAAAAACTCACCTACCTGTGATTTTTCTGATGATCCTGAAGACACTGATTAGCATGCTCCGGTGTGTTTGATTAGGCTTAGCTAAACTCTTCAGGAAAATGGATCTCAACGTCCGGATTTAAGGATCATTGCTCTAAAGCAAAAAAATCCCCAAAATAGCGTGGTTGGTGGAGACCGAGGTGATTCCCTGACAGTACTGTGTACTTTCACTTTTAATTTGTTAACTGCAGAAAGTCCTGTTTCACTTTAGCAAAGAAACTGTATTGTTGTTTCTTTTGATCATGCCAGTGAAATACATAAAACACATAACAACTTTGAGTTTAAGGGCTATTTTTGGGAGGATAAAACTATTAACAAATAAATTTTTTTTAAATTATGCTTTTGGTTTCAGTTTATTGTAATGTAATCAGTATAATTCTGCTGAATGGTTTATACAAGAAATTACAACGTTCATCCAAATAAATTGGTTCCCAACCACAAAGCCCCTCAACACTGCATGTTTATTATGTCTCCTTAATCGGACACCTGATTCGGCTCATCAGCAGAGACTCCAAGACCTGAAATGAGTCATACAAAGAAGCGACTGACTTTCAAGAACAGCCTCTGTTTACAGGAAACGCTGTTCATTTGCGTAGGGCATGCTTTATGATTCTAAAACTATTTTTAGTCTAATATACAGTATGTATATATAGATACACACCCTCTCTTTGTCAGTAAGCAGCACATCACAGACTGGTTAGATCTTACCAGACATTTAAAACCAAATCATCATCAAGTAAGTTTTCTTATTCATGCTTATGAAAGTGAATCCTTGTGTGTCTGTTATAGGTTTTAATAAATTTAAGCTGTCCTTTTTTACAATCACATGCAAATATTTTATCATCCCACTTGAATATAATTGTAGACTTTAATTATTAATTAGTAGATATTAATAAATGCATTTATAATGATTATATTCATTAATAGCAATGCTCTTTTTATAATAGTAAGAACTTTTTTGAGGCAAGCATAATACAAACGATCATTTTGCAAAATACTGTTCGAACCCATTTATATTTAACGCTCTAAAGGCTTCTTGACTGTTGACTTTTGAATATTTAGACCTCTTTACATACACTGCATAACCCCGCTAGAACTGTAACATTTCCAAAACATTCTCAAAACATACCAGCTGGTAGCCAAGATGTTCCAAGAATGTTCAGAGATGGTCATGATGTGGAGTTCTTTCAAGGTTTAGGAGACGTTATTGGGAGGTCCTTCAGGAGCTAATACTGTTCAAAGTGTATTTAGTCCCACTATACAGTATTTTAAAGGTATGCTCATTAATTGTCGTCCTTGAAACAAAATTTAAATGGGACCTATTATGTAAAATTAACTTTTTTTTCACCAACCCAATCAGACGATTTACTTTTAAACCGTGTGAGTTTTTCTGTAAAGATAAAAGACTTGTACTGAGAACGGAGTGTTTATTTGCAAAGGCTTGCACTGGAGCTCGAGCTCTCGAAGCTCCGCCCTCTTCCCTGGAGCACCAGCTCATTTGCATTAAAGGGGAAGACACGAAATGGTGCGTTTTGGTTCATACACTTAATGTGCCAATGTTAATAATCTATACAAATTATGTTAGTTAAAATCTCTCAGAGGCAGGCATCTCTCAGGGCCGTCTGACAATCCATAACAATACGTCTGTTCTTTAACTAAATTGCATGGAAATTGTGAATTGATACATTATGTTACCAAAAACATTTTTTAGGTTTCGCTCTTGAAATGGAAAGCGGAAAACAGTGGGTAATGCTTGTAGCTGGTTCCAAGGGATGGAACGATTACAGGCACCAGGTTTGTGTCTTACGGGATTTATGGATTTATTAAATATACATTTTTAAATGCAGTTTCGTTTAGCATTAGGCCTGTGGTTTAGCAACATGCTCTATCAGATATGTTCTTAAAACGGCTAGATGAATGATCGTTTGGATAAAAGAAAGGGTTAGGTTATAAATGAACCTATGCTGGGTTGTTTTGATCACAAATCACGTGATGCTATTGTTCTCTTTCAGGCCAACGTCTGTCATGCCTATCATATGATGCATCAGAATGGGATTCCCGATGATCAGATTGTGGTGATGATGTATGATGATATCGCTTATAATGATAAGTAAGAGGCATATTTTTGAAGTCATGTGGCTTATTGCTGATGCATTTCAATGGAACAATCTCATAAGTTTTCCCATCACGTAATATCGTTTCCGAACTATTGGGGTCAGAAATAAATGTCCCACATAATGTTTCCTTTACAGAAACCCTTATCGCGGAAACATTATCAATAAGCCCAACGGACCGAATGTGTATCCGGGGGTTCCGAAAGATTATACTGGAAAGGTAATATTCTTTCTGTCAGACGCAAAACTTGGATATGATTTCATCCTGTGCATTAAACACAACACCGGCCGTCTTACAGGATGTGACGCCTGAAAACTTCCTGGCTGCTCTCAAAGGCAATAGACATGCTGTGAAAAAGAGAAATCCAAAAGTCATTACAAGGTCTCGCGTTATAACTCAATGTGTCATATTGCAGCTCAGATACAAATATGAATGTGAACAGAAGATAATGAGATAATTTTCTTTTTTTCCCATGCAGTGGAAGAAAAGACACAATATTCATCTATATGACAGATCACGGAGCTCCAAGCCTGTTTTGCTTTCCTAACAACAGCTCCGTAAGTTTTGCGCTTTTGTCAATGTCAAAGCAAGAATTAAGGCAATTATTCATTTGTATATTTTCAAAACATGGAGTTCTTTAAGACTTCGACATTGTGATATGCCATAATTAAAATTTTAAATAGATAAGTTCGTGAATAAAATGGCTAAAGTTGAAGCCCTTTTCCTGCAGCTTTATGCTTCTGATCTCATTGAAACTATCAAGGAAATGGCGAGGGATAGGAAGTTCTCAAAGGTAAATACGAATATAATGTTTTAAATCCAAACATACATGGATTCTGTTCTCAAAAGATCTAAAGGGGGTTTCCTCCTATTTGTGGTTTTTAAGTTTCACCGCTTCTGTTCTTGTATGTGGTGCAGATGGTGATATACATGGAATCCTGTTATTCTGGCTCAATGTTCACCCAACTCCCCAACAATATTCATGGTAAGAAAGAGGATTTACAGTAACCCTCATCTTATATGCTGGGATGGAAGATGTCAAAGCTGCTTAGAGGTCAATTTGACCCCAAATGCAACAGGAGAGTTAAATCATAACAATAATTTTAATGTATTTACAACAGGGCTTATGGTTCAACTATATAGTGATCTAGTTATAATTGTAAAAGGTTTGCACTGAGCACAATCAGTGAATAACTTATTAACTGTGCTTCTAGTGTATGCTGTGACTTCCACTAAACCAGGAGATAAAGGTTACGCATGTTATAAAGACACTAAGAGGCAGACATATCTCTCTGATGAATTCTCAGCCGTTTGGATGCACTACAGTGAAAAGGTTTGTTTTAGCATGATTTTATCCACTACGGAATTATATTAAATAAAAAAATAATACTTATCTTTCAGGAAAACCTTGATAAAGTTACATTCCAGGATCAGTTCGATTATCTTCAGAACAAGATGCAGAAATCTTGCCCCTGTCAATTTGGGGATATGGTAATAACAACACTGTCTATAAATTCAATTCGGTTTTCTCGTAATTGTCACCAACACAAGATTTATCCGGAATACTCTCAGATTTGAATCCGTATTAGGGTCTGTTTGATGTTTTAACTCCAACTTTCTTCTAGACAATTGGTAAGCGTCCAATCAGTGAGTTTTTGAAAAACACCCCTCAAACAATCCGACAGACGATTAAAGCGCAGATGTTGGTGTTAACGGATTTAACATCTAACCACGAAGTCACATTCAAAATTTTGATGCTCCAAATAAGAACAGAAACTGATGCAGGCAGGAGACAAGTTCTGATCAGAAAATATGAAGCTCTTGACAAGGTTTGCAGTTTATTTATTTATTACAACTAATATCACTAATTATCATTTAATATCTCAAGCTCAATACTTGTTACCAAATAAACCAGATATTGAGCTTGACAAGAAAGGTCTTCTATTATTCCATAACTTGAATAACTTGAGCTTTGGGTTAAATTCAAATTGTGTTGCTTGAAGATCCTTAATGACATTAATGACACATGAATTGTTATCTTACAGGCTAGAGATAAAATTGAAGGAACGATTGAAACCATCAATCGGCATTTCTTTCCAGAAGTTGTTGTTGAGGATGGATTGGTTGGGTATTATAGATCTTCAAGAGATTTATTTGCTTTTAAAACTGTCGCTGAGCATTTCAGGACAACCCGTTTTAACTGGCATGAGGAAGAGGTAATCATCATAAATATGATCCCCTCATTGCCTATATGCACTTTTCATAGTCTCTGTTTTTCTTGTTCCCTTACACAGTTTCTGATCACCTTGTCCTACATGCATGTATTTGCTCGACTCTGTGCAAGTGGGATTGGAGCTAAGAGGTACGTATCTACAATAACACGATTCTAGAAAACATTGTAATAAATATATTTTAACAGTTGGTAATTTGCCCGTTTCTATACTTATGTCTTAATTGTTGTAATTAAGACTTTTTGGTACTGGTATTGAAAATATTGATCTCAAATGTGTTCTTAAGTAGTTTTGAACTAATTTTATTTATTTATTTGTATTTTGTTGTTGTAGAATCATAGATGTCATAACAGCAGCCTCCGGGTGAATGTGTGTTCCAGTGTGATCTAAACAGCATTTTTATGAGAAGTTTATAAAAAATTGTTATTACTGTTCTGGAAAAAGGCTAATGCTCCCGTTGACAAACTATGGCTTAAAGAATTGATATCTACTCTGCAGTTGGAATGAAACCGTTCCCTATCTGTCAGTCAATATGAGTTATGTCATGATGACAGACTGGGGTCTTGCTTGGAGCAATGATTAGCTCTGATTAAGAAAACGTCAATGAAATTTGGCAGTTGCTTAACTAATCCTGACCCACTCTCTATCACACGGGTATAAATAGGCAACAGGTGTAACCACTTTTCGGCTTTTTGCTTCAGAGCCGAGCGTTTTTGCATGACTGCCAAGCAAAAGCTCTCTGCTACAAATGAGGAAAAGTTGGAGACAGAAGTTGTTCCTGGTGGCATTACAACACGATCAGGGGTGTTCCTGTTCATCAGCGATTGCCCTGGGTGTTTCACGAAAAGAGCAATTTCAGAACACAGTTGTTTTTAAAAATGCCCTTTTGACTGTGTCCTCTTGGGGGTGGTTGTTCCTTCTGGAGTTAGACTCAGTAAATATGACAGCACAACTTTCAGAAGAACGCGCTCAGTTGATGCTGAACTGCCTGAGTTCCCTCGGAGGCAGGACAGTGTTGCCACTGAAACATTTATGAGTCTCCATGTTGAGCCAGTTTCTTCCCTTGTGCTGGGTAACAGGTAGTTGGTGGGAAGCACTGACCACTGTCATGCTTGCTGTGCCATTCCCTTATTTAGGGATGCAAGCACCTATTCCTCTTCCAGTAAGTTCCTCATACAGCAAACCCTGGTTGAGTATCCTTCAGCACCCCTGGCCGTCAGACCAAGTACGGTCAGCCCTCGTACTTGGCTTAGTCTCCATCTTGCTGATTAGCTACTGGTAATCACATGTGTGTATATTTCCACGGTAAGGTTTCCCCTTCTGTAAACATGTGTTTTCCCTTTGACAGTCTCCACTGTCTGTCTCTGCTATCAGTTTATTCCTCTCCTTCCTTTGGTAGGACCTGTTGCAGAGGCTAAGCTTCTATGTTGCACTGCACCAGACCACCAGACCAGAGTCAGTCCACATCAGTGTTTCCCTGTCACCTCCTTTTGGTAGGATGTGGTCTCCGCAGTGTCCTTTTTTCAGAAGGCTTGCTTCCTCTTTGATTCCCCAAACTGTAACAACAAATATCAGAGTTCAGCGGTCTCTGGTTTAAGGTCAAAATCCCTTCTCTTAAGAAAACTTCTCTTAGGAAACCTTCTCTAAAGAATCTCAGGAACAGCATTTTGGCTTCTCCAGTAGTGATGTACTCACTTGTGGTGAGTACAGGCACCAAGGTCAGTGATATTGCTCTGGGGTGGGATTTTGCATAGCATTTGTTGACATGCGTTGCCTGGCAAGGTTGTGATGGGATTTAGGTTGTGAGGTTTTCCATGTACCCCAGTCTGTCGTTACAACATAATTACTAGTAATTGACAGATAGGGAACGTTTCGGTTACATATGTAACTGTTCCTGATAGAGGGAACGAAGATGTTATGCCCCCTTGCCACAACCTCAAACCATTGCTGGGAGCCAGGGACTAGTTTTTAGCTCCTCAGCAAAACCTGATGAGTAGTTACAACTGTTGCCTATTTATACTCGTATGATGGGGAGTGGCTCAGGATTAGTTAACCACTTGCCAAATTTAATTGGATTTTTCTCTTAATCAGAGCTAATCAGGGCTCTAAGCAAGACCCCAATCTTTCGTCAAAACGTAACAGACAATTTCACAAGATTTGGGACCCTTTCTTTTTATTTTACCTCAAGATCAATTCTATTCCTTATTTGAATTTAATGTATTGTAAATTAAAACTATTTTGAATGTCACTGTATTATATACTAAGAGGCTGGGAAAGGTGTATTTACTCATTATGTGTTTTTTTATTTAACTTTTAACTTTTGTGCGTGCATATAATAAAATTATTCCTGAAATGGGATTATTGTAAGGTTATTTGATAATTTAATAAAAAAATATATATTGGAAAAAATACGGACAGGTTATACTACTGTTTTCTTATCTTTCATTTGCTAATCTTTACTTACAAATGCCCTTCCAGAGTTTTAACTTACTCTTCTCAAGTTTTCGTTTACCATTCTGGCATAAATCTCTCACCGGGGCAAGACTAGTATATAATTATACTTTATGAAATATATTACGAATAGCAATTGATCACTGTATTTAAATGAATAAATAACAAAAGTAATAATAACGTGAAATATCTTGTGTTGAGCCAGCGACATTATTTGTTATTGTTCATGACATATTAGACAAACAGTAATTCAGTTCAGTAATCACTGTATAACAACAACAAAAATAATATTAATTAAATACATAATTGATTTCATGAGCTATAAGGGAATAATTTCACTGGGTCTACATAAATATTATGCTGTCCCTGGAACAACACAAGATATTTCATATAATAATATAATAATAATTATATCAGAATGCAATAAATAATTATTGTTTGTCTTATATTTCATGAGCAGTGATGTCCCCATGATCTATAAGCATTATAATTATTATTATTATTATTATTATATGAAATGTATTGTGTTGTTCCAGGACATTTCCAATTTCAAAAATGTTAATAATAATAATAATAATATTTTATGAAACATTGGGAACATCACTCATTACAGCACATGAAAAATAAGACAGATATTAATAATCATAATAATGTGATGGCAGTAACAAGACCTCAGGATGCATGGCTTACACACTTCATTTAAAGTTGAAGATGATTGGCTGAACCACAAAGTCACTGTACAACGCACAAACAAAGAGCACAATGCAAAAAAGAAGGACACTTTCAGTCAGTGTTTCCTGATTCGGTCGATTTAACTGAAGAGTGGATCTCATTGGGGATCAAGCCATTCTACTGGAAGCCCATAAATGGTCCAGATCTCGTGGACACACAGACCTGAACAACCGTCCGTACTCCAAAGGACATTGAGAATATGCGCACATGCTTGGTACGCCAAAGCCATTTGGATAAAGTTGATGCTATTATTGCTGTCTAATTACTAACCAGTCACTCAAGAGCAGTGTCATTTTTATCCAGCTCTTTTCACATGATCATCATTCACATTTCAGACATCCAACATGAGAGAGAATCTACATGGAAAGAACATTGTATTTTTAGACAGCACTCATTGCATCAACCAATATAACTTTCCACTCTGTGCACTTGTTTTAAGAGATGACTGTGGCCATGGACTTCCAGTTGCATTTATAATTACAATGAAAAACAGGAAACATTGGTAACAGCTTAGCAGCGATTAAGAAGAGTGTGTCCAATCGCACCAAGGTTTGTATTCTTTGGGTTTAAGTCAGTTTAAAATGCTACTTTTTTAAAAAGTAGACTCATTTTCCAACTCAACTAGAGTTAAACAATTGGGTTTTAGCTTTTTTCTGATCTCTGGGTAGCAATTTTAGCTGCAGCTTAGCATAGATCATGGAATCTGATTAGACCATTAGAGTCTTGCTCAAAAATGAACAAAGAGATTCGATATTTTTCCTATTTAAAACTTGACTCTGACTTGCTTATAAAATAAACTGGTTTTGTTTTAAGGATCATTATTATATATTATATCTAACATATATAGAGGGTGCACAGTGTCATTCTCGCAAACATCAATTAAAGGTTCTTTCACTGTACATACATTTTTTTTCTTCATAGAAGAAAGTCACGCATGTTTACAACAAAATGATGCTAAACATTTTTTTTGTTCTCTCTCTCTCTCTCTTGAGGTGCAGCTGTGACAAAAAAAGTAACACTTATCGCTATATCACATTACAACACATATGACTATATCATATCTTGATATTGTTTAAGATGAATATGAAGGTGGTTTTATGCTTTTTTATGACAACTGTTATTATGTGTCATTTGAAGGGTGTAAAGCCAGTTGAGGTCCCAATCCCGCCTGTCCTCCGCTACCACATGTCGCAGCACCTGCTTGAGCAATTGGCTGAATAGCTCCACTAGCTCGTCGGTTTGAGGACGGTACGCCGTCGTCCTCAACTGTTTTACCTTCAGCAGCCAGCAGAGGTCAGCCATTAGACATGAAGGGGGTACCCTGGTCAGTCAGGATCTCGGTCGGGATGCAGAGCAGTATCATACATGGGGACAGAGTAACGTTCCTGGACATCTTACGGTTTGTAAGGACGGGACACTATTTGTCCAAATAAAGTTCTTAGCAGTACTTATTAGTAATCAAAACTTATCTGAATGATTTATCTTATCATTTTTTTTACTTAAATATTCTTCTTCCCAGATTTTAGGGAAGAGAGGTACGTTTTGTTGGACCAGAACTGCTCTGTGGGACGTTGTGCAGTGGACCCTTGCCTTTTTAACTAAACACAGATTTCAGCAGTAATTATGTTTGTGAGGCATTGTCATGATGAATCTGGTACATAGCGCATTTTTATTATGTATCTTTTGATGTGTACTGCTTACACAAATGAGCAAATACAAGCTTTCCATTGAAAACCGGTGATCTATCATCGAATGCGTAAGGCTTAGACCTGATATATAGTTTAGTTTGTCAAGATTAATTTTATCCCTTTTCATTTATTCTGTTTGTAAACGTCGAGCGGGTTAACTTAATTTGTTAAGTCTTGTGAGTTTAGAACAACATGAGGTAATGCGTAATCACAGAACGACAGAATTTTGATATTTTATAACTAATATTTTAGACATTTTGAAACCATGCTGTGTGTATTAGAAGGGTAGTGTTTGCAAGGATATACGAAAAAATTGGGGTCAGTCGGGTCACTTAAGAACCATGTTGGGCATGAAAGAGTGTGTTTGTATTTTTAGTAATGCTTTAACTGTATTTATTGAAAACTGGATGCCTGTGACCAACCAGAAACTTGTCACGTACTTCAGTCCACACAAATTACCGAGCATTTCACTTATCTAAGTGTAATTTCTTGACTTATGTAAAAGACAAATATCACTATAACATTTTAACAAAGGCTTCTGTGTACATGAATAAATATGCAAAACGAGAGTCGCGTTATCTGCTCAACTGTATATTTAAAGCAAACTCATAAACTAATATGAATCATTCCACCTGGGCCATGACCCTTCTGTATCTGCTCACCTTTGCATTCAGTGCTCAGACGAAACTAGTCACAAACTTTGAAGAGTGTAAAAAGTTTTTCACAAAGGCAAAGAACCACCAGGGATGGATCAGAATGCAAAGAAAATCTGTTAGACGTTGGAAAAGACAACCAATTTGATCTAATGCTACACTCTATTTGGACCATTACAAAATTCCTCTGTATACAAAAATGCCACGAAAGCAGAATATTGAGAAAGACAATCACGCATATACTTTGTTTTCACTGTGAAACAGAACGTGTGCCAGGAGAGAAATTTGACACCGTTGCTTGACGTCACCGAGATCGTTTCTATATCGTCGTTAAGCGTGTGGTCTCACATTCTGGTTGAATCGTAAAAAATTTGTTGGCCAGCCTAAACTAACCCATGCCTCTCTTTCTGGGCCTTGTTGGTCTCGCTTTCTGGACCATGGGTTTGGTTTTGATCTGTAGAAAAATCTAAAAGATATTTGTGAATTAATGAATCATTAATGGATTTTTAAATCTTGTTAATTATTTATAAAGGCCTAAATGTCTTAGCTAAGCATATTAGTGTGCTATGTGTAAGCCAGGTTAAAGTGAAGATAAGAGCTCACTCAAGTACTATTCTTCATTGCATATTTGTGCTTGTGCCACATTTGTTAGAGTACCACTTGTGATACCAGAAGTGAGCAGGAGTCCGCTTCAGTCCATACAAACTGGAGTATTTGTCTGAAGTATAATTTTTTGACTTATGTAAAAGACGAATATCATTTAACAAATGATTCTGTCTATGCGCATAATTATGCAAAACTCCCTAGCGAGTATGACCGAGTGCGTTGTTATCTGCTTAACTGTTTATTTAAAGCAGATGCTGTTAAAACTCATAAACCATTATGAACCTTTCCACCTGGACCCATCTGTAGCCATCCAGACAGGTATGTGACTGAGAGGGAAGAGTTACAAGAAAGAATCTGAGGATAAAATAAGTTACATGATACTTCACTTCACTTATATGTTTAGAACTTAGTTCTAAACTAGTTCGCAAACTAATTATTACCTATAAAGGGATGGTGGGCAAGAGCTGTTTCCCAGAATGCCTTTCCAATCGACCTCACCCTGTTGTCACCAGTCTGCTTGTCAATTCCACGTCCATAGAAAGTCCTCCGGAGAAGAAACCTGTCAACATCCGTCCTCGTCATTCCCACTTCAGCGATGTGTTCTCCAAAAGAGCCGCACGCTTACCCCCACATCAGTTTCGTACAGGTACTTCCCACTCAAGAGCTAGTTTTTGGTTGGGAAATACAAGTATCGGCTTCCAGAATGTATCCCTGTCTATACAGAAATTGATATAGTCCATTACTGTAGTGGTGTACTCATCAAAACCTCGGCGTGTTAGTAATTCCCGGTCACTAAAAACACGCCAGTCTGTATGATGGAAGCAATCCTGTAGGATAGCATCATTAGGCCATATTTTAACTGGCTTCACCATGGGCCTGGATAAACCATGAGTGAAATATGATTGCTCAACCAAAATGAGGATATACCTGGACTTTGTAAGCATTTGCCATATTAACATACACTTGGTCCAGTGTTTTATATCCTCTGGTTGCATAGTTCACATTGCGATGGAAATTGGCGCTACCTGTAGCTATTTTTATCCCAACACGACTCTGAATGCAACTGGAAAATAAAATACTGATATGATGACCAAGAGTAATGAAAGAGCTTACAGGTGGAGATGGATATAAGCAGAGGATTAAACAAAATGCTGTATTGATTATTTTATTTTTTAATATTTCCCAAAAGTAGTCTAAATGCCCCCCCCCGGATATCGAGGGAATTTCGCACCGAGAAACTCATTCAGTAGCCGCTGCGTAATGAAAAGCGTTGGTATGTTTATATCCTAACAGAATGGCATAACATTTCTCGTCTCAGCTGTTAGGAAGCTCTTTCGGTAGCTGTGGTCTACTAAAAGGCTTTAGAGCTGAAGTGGATAGAACAAGAAGCAGGTCTTTAGTAAGTTTTATTTGTCCACCAGCACCTTCTCGTTATTTAGTCCAACCGTTATCGAAAGTGGTTTTGTTTTGTTTTTTTTTCCTTCTCGACGATATGCTTGTTATCTTTTCCTGAGTTGGTGTGTTACATCCAGCCCTCTTTTGCTCTGTATTTAAAGCAGGAGTCGGGCAGAAAGTTTTCAGACTCCTCTCTCCCTCAGGCTGAAAGCTGCTCTGTAGGACCAGTGCTGCAGTCAACGCTTGTCCAGGTATGTTTCTTTCTTCTTCGCTAGTGCAAAAACTTGCATATATACATATATTAGTGCTGACATTTCATTAAAGAAATCAATTTATTTTTGCAGATTATTTTTTCCAGAAATTAAGCATGATTAATCTGATGATTAATATATATATATATATATATATATATATATATATATATATATATATAATATATTATAATTATTATTATATTATTATATTATTATTTTACACTGAATCTCCACTAGGGGTTACTCTTGGGATCTTTGAGAAAAGGGCCAATGAAATTGGGTGTGCAGAACTTGC
This sequence comes from Puntigrus tetrazona, assembly GCF_018831695.1. NCBI lineage: Eukaryota > Metazoa > Chordata > Actinopteri > Cypriniformes > Cyprinidae > Puntigrus > Puntigrus tetrazona. The sequence goes on from NW_025047681.1 coordinate 102,576, forward strand.
ATAGCTGGCCATGGCCCAGACATCCTATAAATATATAAATAGTCCAAAATAGCATCTGCTCACTCGCTCTGTTCGAGTCTGTTCTGAGAGGCACATTAACCCACTTAGAGGCAATTCAGAGTTGTGGCATAAAGGACACAATGGTTCCGTTTCCTCCATCAGGAAACAAGGTTTACTATACGTAACTGAGACGTTACCTTTATGTTGTTTACTACGAACTACAATATTGTGTCACAACTCCATGGGGGCACAAATGTTGACAAGCCAACGTGTCATAACAAGTATCGCGTAAGGAAGATTCTGAGGTAGGCTCCACATGAGAGCTTAGAATCTGTTGACAGATTGAATTTCTGATTAGGGAAACACTGAATCTGAGATGTAATTCAGTAAAAGTGCACACATGGGGCCATGAGAAGAGCCACTACATGTGGAACGCTAACCCGATATGAGAGTTCATATGAGGGAACTTACACCATAATGGATTGCGGTCTCCTACCAGTCTCCTGAGTCAAGAACCGATACTTAAAATTGTAGAAAAGACCAGTTCCATATGTAGGTTGAAAAATCTAGCAAATATATTAGGTGTAGACCAACCTGAAGCTCTACAGACATCTTGCCAGAACTGCTGATGGAGCCATGCGTCTAGTAGAATGAGTTCTCACTCTCAATGGGCAAGGTAGACCTCTGAAAAGACGTGTACTCTCATGGGCTGAAGGTACAGCGACACAATGGTGTGAGGCGTGGTTCCATGCCCATCTCTGGACCCCAGAATAAAGCTAGTGCTGAATATTGGTTTTAAAGCAGCACTATGTAACTTTTGGCACTCTAGCGGTTATTAAACAGAACTTCATGCACATTATTACTGCATTAATTTTGACACCCCTAATACATATATACCACACATACACATGAAATGTTAGTAATTATGTTAAATCAGAATATGAAAATGTAAGTATATGGAACTCATTTTAATATTTAGTTACATCTCTAAATATATAGAATTAGCAGGGCTCTTTACTCTTGACATTCATTCAATTGTTTTTCTTTTCTCCAGTTGCAGGAGTGTTTCACTAAGAACATCTGTGTCTTTCTAACAAGAGAATAACTAAAGCAGGTGAGCTGAAGATGTCTCTTGAATAATGTTAGAACAGAGTACTAGAACAACATAATCTCATCAGATCTACTTAATTTCTGTGTTATCCTGTTTTGCAGGTTTAGCCATAATGCAAGGCATTGTTCCCAAGAACCTACTAAAAGGGGTTGATATCTGTGGAGGGAAAACACAGATATATATAATCCGCTCTGATATTGGCTGCTACATGCAGACAAGTAATTTGAATAAAGGTTTAGACCCCACTATTTTCAGTCTGCATCCCTCCTGCCAGAATGGAGACCATTATCTTGCTGATTGGAATGAAACCTTTTACGTCATTAAGGGTGACTCCTTTCGCGAGGTCAAAGACCTGTCAACAGACAGCGAGGCTAAAGTTCTCAGTCTTGATGAAAACTGCGTGGGTGGGGACTTCTACTTCTCAGCCGGTGGCTGGTTTTACATCATCTTCCTAGCAAAAGGAACTTTTCGTCAGACAACAGACCTTAATAAATATACATATGGTGAAGAAAAATCACTGCGTTTCAATTGGTTCAGTGGTCTCTATTACTGGGGTCAGTCAAAGAGCTTCTGCTTCCTCAAGCCATTCTCAAAGTGGGGAGTTGAATACAATGAAGGCAACAGCATAGCGGATAATAGCTGTTTCGATACCTATTCTGTTCATCCCTCTGTTGTTAACTTCCTGCCTGGTGGGCTATCAATAACTAAGGGGCCAGCATTCGGTAGGTGGGAGAATATCAAAAGTGCAAGTAATGACAGTAAAACAGCAGTGACATGGCACAAGAAGGTTGTTAAAAAGGTTGGATACAGTAAGGAGAAGATAACAGACATCACACATAACTGGAAGTTCGGCATGTCAGCCACGATTGCATCTGGAGTCCTGGAAGGGTTAATCGCGAAGCGGCAGTTCTCATTTTCTGCAGAATATGGAGGATCACATGTGAACACTGAGAAAGAAATCTGGCATGAAGCCACCGAAGTGGAAGAACAGCTTTCATTTGAGCTAAAACCAAATGAGCGTGTGTATCTGTGGCAGTACAACCTGGGTCTTGGTGAAGAGTCTGTGTTGTTCTGTCGTGATTTGAAGATGGACGATGTGCCGAACCCTCCAACTGAAGTCCCACTGCCTCCTGCAAAACCATGAGAAAAATATAACCAAGTGCTTCAGCTAAACCATATTTAGTCAGACACTAAGTGGTACTATAAGAGCCTTTTGCTCTGTGATTCAGAAGGGCTATAAGCTTCTGAATGCTGAAAACATGCTCTATAAAATAATATAACATCTATAAAAATTTTCTGCTATTTTGAATCTTCCAACAAAAATTTGTCTTTTTCATTCTTTGTCTGATTGTTAGTATGGTGCGATATTTCTAAAGAAAGTTTGATTGCAAAAAGCTACAAATTGAAGTTTCTACAAGTTTCTACAATGAATGTATTTATTACAGAAACTTTATATATTTAATATTTAGTAATTCTGTATGTTATCAGAATAATGTAACTGATTTGTAATTTACCATTTTCAAATTCATGAACTTGTACCCTGATTGTCTGAAAAAGTTTGAAACCTGATCAATTCAAATTACTGAGTCTATATTTTAAGTTTGTTTATCACTTCTTTTCTGTGTGGTTTCTTTATTCATCTATCCAGTTTAATTTAATAATGTACTATGAGTAATCTGCATTTAATATATATTTACTAGATTTTAAATTCTAGTGTGTCTCTAATGCATTGTCCAGACATAAAACGATTCAGTATCTAAATGCAGATAGTAGTTGAATGACAAACTCCAAAATAGTAACCCAAAGAAGAACAGAATTCCAGGAATATTAATCAAGAACTGTAAACACATCAGTAACCAACAAGGGCAAACAGTGGGATATAGTTACAGGCTACAAGTACATTTATTTATCATTTGTGCAAAGTGACTTACAGATGTGGCCATTAAGAATGTTAGCTTTTTAGCAGTTCGTCACAGGCGACCAAAGATCTCCACAGTCATAATTTGAGATGTTTACTAGTATTGAAACCATAGTTAACAGATCATGAAGACTGGACAAGTTTCATAGTCCATAGATGATTTTCAAAGAACTTGTTCTATTACACTGTCCCCGCGTACTGTATTTTGATGCAGCTAAATTCTCAATAAAACAGTTTGTCTTGTTTATTTCATTGATATTATATATTTTCTGTTGTCAGAACATCGGTATTAAAGAAGCACTATTTTTGGCGCTCTAACGGGTAATAAATTGCACGCATCCCACTGAAGAACATTCTCACCGGAGCTATTTATGTACAGCTTGGAATACTTGTTAAACAGCAGTTCTGCTGTTTTCAGGGCAGTGGAGAAACCTTTGAGAGGTAATAAATTGCAGAATCGATCTATGATTACCAGGATACAAGTGTTACCTTCAGAGGATGGCAGATCTGTGATGAAGTCCACTCCTAGGTGTGACCTGGGGCATTTCAGGATTGGCAGGGGACACAGCTTACCAGCTTATAAGTGTGGCAGGCTCTTAGACATGGTGCAATCCTTACATCCACTCACCTACCGTCTCACATCCCTTGCCATCTCTGGCCACCAGAAGTGGTCTTGTAGCAGCGAGAGTTTGTTATTGGCCCCTGGATGACCATTGCCCAAGGCGTACGCTGTGATCAGGGTACAATTTTTCGGCCTTGGGGGCAGCCTGGCGGATTCTCGGGAGCTGGCACGGAAGCGACTGGAAAGGAGACGCACTGAATGGAGTTCATCAGGAAGGATGTTTTCTGGACTTTCAATTTTAGAATAAATGTGAGACAAAGCATTAGTCTTGACATCCTTATGTCCTGGACGATAGGAGATGGTGAAGTTGAAATGGGTAAAGCCCATTGAGCCCCTTCGAGCTTGTCTGGGATTCAGTCTCTTAGCATCTCTAAGGTATTGCAGATTCTTATGATCCGTCCATATTACAAAGGGATGTGCAGTGCCCTCCAGCCAATGCCTCCACTCCTCTAGAGCCAGTTTGATAGCTAGAAGCTCTCTGTTGCCAATGTCATATTTTATCTCCGCCAGGCTGAGCTTCCTGGAAAAGTAGGCACGTGGATGGAGTCGAGCTAGCTTCCCCTGCTGCTGGGATAAGATGGCTCCTACCCTGGTGTTAGATGCGTTACCATAAACGATAAATAGGAGCTCGGGAACAGGGTTTAAAATGAGAGGTGCATTTGTAAATACTTGTTTCAGTGTGGCGAAAGCTTGGAATGCATCTGGAGAATGCTGCTAGTTAGAACTCTGGTGAGGGAGATCGCTGTGATTGGGTAGTGGTAGAACCTGTAAGATGCGTGACAACAGTGATCAAGTATCATATTTACGTTTTATATTAAAGTTACTCAATTCTCCAACATTTGGATACATTTTTTCTTTTTCGATTTGCTATTTCTATCGTTTATTGTTCTGTGTTGCTATTTAAAGTCTGACCATTTCCTAAAGGAAAAGGCTAATGAATAAAACCATTTTTTGATTACCCAAAGTTTATTGTTGTTGTTCTCTAGCTCAAATTATAGTTAAGCAAATTAACAATTCATTAGGAGAAGCTGTGGACTTGAAATTGTCATCGCATCATGCATTATGGTGAATAATTATTGTAAATACTCTATTTTAATAATTTAAAGGGTCAGACAGGAGCAATCAGTATGATACAAAGGATATCCAAAAGACGTAAACGGTAACAGGCAAAAGGTCGGTAGGCAGGCAGAGAACAATCACAGAAACAAACAAGGTCTAGGTCAGCAACAGGTAATCAAACACAGGAATAACGCTCGGAATTGTAGTCGAAACAAACAAGACTTCGCAACGAATGTCCGTAAGGAAGTTCTTTATATGGTGCGTGTAGATGAGAGACACCTGGCAGGGCTAATCAGGGTTTTGGGAAACTGAGTCCGTGGTGATCAGTACTCCAGTGAGAGCTCCCTCCGGTAGCGGTCGGAGAGAGCCACACAGAGGTGCTGTTCGTGACACCATCAGTGTTCGCATTGCTTTTGTTTGAACCACTTTTTTCAGCTCTACTGGAAAAATGGGGGAAACTCTGCTCCAAAACAGATGATTCTGAGTAGTTGCACCTCTTGTAGTTATCGCTTATATTAATTGGCATATAGTTTGTGGAGCAAGTTTGTTTCCTTTTAAAAATATAGGTTTAAATGTGTAAATAAGCACATTTAAAAATTATTTGGTAACACTTTCTATGAAGCCTGTATTTATAATGCATTATAAGGGCATTCTTAATGCATTATAATACATGTATAATGTCTTATAAACAACATTATAATATGTTATATCATCTTATAAATAATCATAACAACAGTTACAATACATTATAATACTTACCTATTTGTGCTTATAACTTTTATGAGAACAATGCATTATAACACCAGATGAAGCCTGCATTTATAAGACATCATAAGGGTATTCTTAATGCATTATTATGCATGCATAATGCCTTATAAACAACATTATAACGTGTCGTATCATCTGATAAATAATCATAAAAACAGTTACAATGCATCATAATACTTACCTATTTGTGCCTATAAATATTTAGTGTAACGAAGAGTGTGATGACTTATAACACACAATGAACATATTATGAGTGGTCTTTAACTGCTTAAAGTAAAGGGATGAAAACAAAGTCTTCTTTTAAACATCTAAAAAGCTTTATAACGTGGTATTAATATTTATAAGTGGTCCTTGTCTGCTTTAAGTAAAGTGAGAAATGTTAGGTACTTTTATAAACGTGGTATTAATATTTATAAGTAGTCCTTGTCTGCTTTAAGTAAAGTGACAAAAGTTAGGTACTTTTATAAACATGGTATTATCATTTATAAGAGGTCCTTGTCTGCTTTAAGTAAAGTGAGAAATGTTGGGTATTCTTATAAACATCCATAAGATATCATGAAGTCATTATAAGAACATCAAACATCATGTTCATGTGTAACATCAAAGTAATGTGGAAAAGTACAAAGAAACAATATATTTCCAATGCAAATCATGTTTTATTCATTAAAACTGTAAAATTACAAGGTTTTACCACATACATTTAATTAACCAATATAAAGAGTTATAAACAGTTGGCGGTGCACAAAGTTCTGTTTCTTTACAGGCTGGTTAACTACATTCATGTAAGTTGTATTTTCTAATGTCATGTATAAGGCGGCCAAGAATGTGTGAGGGATGGTTCCTGGCAAGCCAGTATTCCCATTCAATGACCTTGAGGTGCTCTTTCAAAAGTTTAGTTGTCCTGTTGCCACGGTGGCGCCATATATCCATTTTGTACGTCTTCCAGGCACGCTCCAAATGTTGTGTATGTGCTCTTGTTACTGGATCAACAAAATTCCTCTTGTGGCACACTGTGTGATGGTCATAGCCTGCCTGTGTCAAAGCCCTGCGATAAGCTCGCCATTCATCAGTAATTATACTGGAGCCTCTCCGGACATGCTTCAAAATATTTGGCAAGAGTTCATTTTTTGACCGTCTTCTTACCACTTTGAGAATGGGTTTTCTTCTTGTCTGCTCAACTTCTAGTATGCCTAAAACCCATTTTTTGTTGCGTCGCCAAGCAGAACCAAATCTGCCACGGTTGTACTGTAAAACAAATGGTAGAAATCAGTACTACACAGTTTTATCACACATACATCTAATCTTCATTGAGTTAGATCACACTAATTGTTTAACACATTGTCCAAATGTACAACTGTAAAATTGCTGCAACCTAAATCCTCTAAATATTCTTGCAAATTGCCACTACAACAGACTTATTGATTGCTGATGAATTTGCAGCACCTTTCTCTTATGTGAAAATTTGCTCTCATCTATGAGGACAAAGCAGTGATGACCTCAACTTTCATTTGTCCTAGGTGCCCAAGTTTCTTTACTGCCCGTATGCAGACCTTAGTAAAAAAAAAAAAAATTACATGTCTGTTTCAGGTAGGAAATCCCAGAATGCACTGTGAACAAAACTTTATATAACTTTATAGTCAGTGATTTTGAGCTGGACATAAACTGACATCTAGCAACATGCACACAGTATGTAGAGAATCAAATAAGGGTAGTTACTGAGATACAAGTTATGTTTGCAAAAGCATATTTCCATATTAGTTTTGCTATTTTCAGTTCAGTATATAAGTAAATAAATGAGTAAATAAAGTGATATTTTTATCTGGTATACTATATTTTTCTTAAGTGTTATTCCTTTATGATTTAAACCTTTAATTTAAAAAAAGAGGTCCTCTGGACCTTTAATAACATGCAAAGCAACACTTCAAAAGACAATAGGACCCATTATAATCTGTAATATTGTCTACACTGGACTGTTTATCTATTTTATCTGTTGCGGTGCAGTGTGATGCTATGAGACAACGATGGCGTCTGGTGTAGACACGGTGTCATAAAGCATGTTGGTAGGTGGAAGCAGTGCAGCTCACTAGGTTTTGGGATAGACCATACTTTCTATTTAAAGCCTTCACAAACCTAGGTATTTGTGGCAAACTAGCATTTAATTTTAATTGTTACCATCATAATTCAAGACAAATTGCAAGGAAGTCAATTTTCTGCGAAAGCCAAGCCAAAAAATTTATTGTAATCATAATTTCATTATTCCTTTATACAGTACCTTTCTCACTACTGCAGTCATTCGAGATAAAGTTCTGCTGCTTGAAGCCACACCATCCTCCATCAGGTCTATCTGTCTCATTCTTAGACCTTGGGAAAACCTGAGGGAAAACCAAAAGAAATGTTAAAATTATGTTTTGCTGATGTAAGTTTTCAATGTGAAAACTACACAACTGAGGAAAATAAATGAAAAAAGGTAAATATATATATATATAGGGAGTGTAAGGAGTGTAACGATGCATATATTTGTACCCAAGGAGCACAGTAACGGAGGGGGAAGGTTAGGACGATTCTAAAGGCCCAACAAGGGAAAGGGGGCCCTGAACACCCCCCAGCAAAAAGTATTACAGTCTTTTAGAATCAAAATTTCTTCAGAATGTTGACAAAATACATATTGTCAGAAAGGTCTGAATCTCAAGATTCCATATTTGGTGGTTATTTTTTGACAGAGAAATTTAGACATTTGAGTGTCCTTTCTGTGAACAAATTAAGTATGTCACAAAAATTTAAGGTTTCATATGACATTGCTAAATAGAACATTATTTTGTGTATTTGGTGTAATCTAATGTGCTTATGTGGTTTATAAATAAATTAAATAAATTATTTTCCTCATACTGTACATTATTGCTACTTTTCTAAGCCCCACCTTTCAGAAACGGGTAGATTTTTACGAAGCTCATCTTTCTAAAAATGCGAGGTGTCCTCTGATTGGAAAAGAAAAATTTGAAACTGCATCATATGACCCCTTTAACTGAAACTCAGCATATATAGGCTACTTATGTCACTTGTCACACCGTTTTTTATTCCTCTTGTTTATCTGTCAACTAAATCAGATATATTCTGAGTATGTATGTACTACAGATTTTAGATTTTAGACATTTTAATTACATATACTGTAGTATGTATAGTATGTTTACCTCTAGGTGGAAAAAGTAATTTGTACTACTATCTGTTAAAAATAAATGAAAAGAAACCTAGCATAGTGCATAATAATTTTACCTTTCCGATGACTGTTTTTTTAACATTAAAAGACACCTTTAAAATACATAAATATTAATAATAATTAAAAATCAAATCAAAAGTCATTTAGACATTCCGTAAAGTTTATCCAGGGGGTTTCTTGTCCCAAGTAGGGGGCTAACATACCCCAATAAGGGCCATCTTACCCCAATATTTGTCATTTATGCTATAACAACTAAATTACCAAATATTTCTATTCATTTCCAGTATTAACATGTTGGCTAATGCATCGTAACCCTGCACATGCTAACGTGATATCGAAATATGTTACAATTTAAAAGCAAATTCACACTGCAGAAAGTTACATACCTGTAGATGAATTCTACATGGTTCTGCAATGATCTGCGGGACTGGTAGAAAATTGTATTCTTACGAACTGTCGTAACTCCTCGGCATCGTCTGCAAACCCTGGTGAAAATCAGAATCATACTAACAAATCCCAAAAAGTACTAGTCTGCATACATATTTTAGCAATTTGAAAAACATGTAACTTACCAATGATATCCATCTCGACGTGGCTGTTTTTCAAGTTTCATTTTTTCTTTGCATTTGCATCGCATTCTCCGGTGCAAAAGACCCTTCTTCTGCATCCACAACACAATCTTTCGTTTGTGCGAAAGGGTTTTAGGTTTTCGAATTAAACACAAAAGTTCCTGCACTAATCTGGACATTTTAATTCAACCAGAAACTCATGGGTGCAGGCTCACTCCAAATCCGTTCAAAAGAATCGGCTTTCCGTTCGGAATCACAAGACCACTCCAAAAGATGATGGCAATTCATTCCATTGGCATGCATGACAATGATGTGTTTTCATGCATACTTTCAATAATTGATACTTCCAGTAGTTACACTATTAACTTGCATCTCGTTGTTTCTTAAGAATTGAGAAAATTAAACCTGAATCGGCTCCTTGAAAACATGAAAGAATCAGAGTCGATTCGAAATTGAACACTCCAAAACCCGGGAAGAATGACGCAGGCACGTCACAGTCTACGCACGCAGCGGCATTACCCGTCATGCTCTACGAGACAAATCTGGACAATCATCGAACATCGTGACTGATTAAGTGAGTTTCTTTAAACACAATAGATAAGCACCATAATACAAGTAAATGTTAAATGCTAGTATTTGTAGAAATCGCTCACTAGGCCCATATAAAGTGGGGTAATCCAAATAATGTTTGTAAAATAGCTAAAAGGTTTTTATCCATATAGATTTAGGCATGGATATACATACTTTTTTGTTGTTGTTGTTGTTTTTTTTAACATTTATAATTGATTTTACGACAGATATGAGCCGAAAGCGGGTGCGGAAAGATACTAACGTTAATTCCCCTGACAATATCACCGGTGATGATTCAACATCAACGAAAAACGGTGAGCAGATTACCTGTAATGAAGTATTCCATCCTTAAACTCTGACTGTACAAACAGTAGCACGTTGAATGCAGTTAAAGGTCAAATAATAATAAATAAATATATATATATATATATATATATATATATATATATATATATATATATATATATATGTATGTATGTATATATATATATGTATGTATATATATATATGTATGTATATATATATATGTATGTATGTGTATATATATATATATATATATATATATATATATATATATGTATATATATATATATATATATATATATATATATATATATATATATATATATATATATATATACAGGTGCGATTTGTGAAAAACCAGAGGGGGGATGCTTTTGAAAACGTATGAAATGTTTTTAATACGACGGAATATGTATTTAACGTGATCACAGTTTAATAAAAACGTTCCAATCGGACCGTGTATCGCAAACCATTTGGTTCAGATCTGGTTCGTGGGATTTTTTTATCCCCACCGGGGATAAAAAGAATTCAGCAGAGGCAGGGATGTATAAACCAGAGATGATGTATAAACCCAGGCAAATGTATTAAACTGAATCATTTCATTGATGTAATATCTGCATTCTGGAATTAATGTTTGGCCAATCTAATTAAAGGGCCAGAACTAACAGCTGTATGGTGTGTAACATTTTTGTCAATTTTCAGACACACCTGCTCCAACTTACACACATGAAAAAGAAAAAGGGGACCTGAGAGATGAAACCATTGCGATTCTGAAAACTGATAAACAGTTCCTCCAAGAAGAGTTGGTAAAGAAAGATAGCTTTATCAGGGAACTGATAAAGAAAAACCAGAAGAAACCAGGTACTTATTCTTTTTAATATTGATTAATAAACATTTACCATGAACTGCCCTATCGTCTCTGCTTCATTGTATGACAAGACTGTTTGTTTAATAAATACATGAACACAAAACATTGAGTCTCATTCACTAAGCATATGTACACACAGATTTATGTGTAAAATGTTTGTATGTACAATTTTAAGAATACGCCACGATTCACCAAAACTTTCACACCAAAACTTATTGTAATTTTACGATAAAATATAGGAACAACTGAAACCACATGTACGAAAAAACATTTACTCCGTACAGCCTTACAATCATCTTAAGAAGCTGTTTACTGCTACTTAACACAACATTAAAGTATTAAAGTATTCTTTATTTTTTAATACTTTTATAGTATTAATTGTAGTATTCAATCCACATATAAAATTATATAATAAAATTGTCAAATAAAACAAATTAAGGCTTTTTACATATCATCATATACATTATAAATTTCATCATATAGGCTACATTTTGTCATACAGAGAGCCGTTAGGAAAACATGGAGATGGTTTGGGTGTGCTTTATGCAAATTACTAACCTTTTGCACATAGCTGCTTATTTTTGAATTACTCCAAATTCAAAAAGATAAGACGAATGTTAAGAACAAATTAATTTGTGTACACACATGTTGTGACATTTTGTGAGATTTTTCATAAGAAGTTCTCAATTATTAGTGAATGAGACCAAATGATTTGAGTTGAAATGACTTAAAATTTGAATAGTAGCTGGCTAAGCAGGAAAATATACATGCATGGATGCAAATATAATGTAACACGTAACTTATTTTACACAGGCCTAAAAGCATCAAAGAAATCTCCACGGATTGCCATTTCTAGTTCAGAGGAGGTCATTGATTCTGATGAGTCTTCAAGCCTTTCAGACTCCTCCTTGAAGAGGTCAAGGTGAAGAAGAGAAAACACAAGCACAAAAAAATAGCACTACCTCTAGCTGATGCTATTGGACACAACCTGTGCACGCAGTAAGTTACATTGTGGATAAATGACCATTAATTAACCAATAATTTGCAATTATAAGGTTCTATCTGACATTTTCGTCAAAATTCCATTATTCACATATACTTATTCTGTGACAACTTATTTACATTATATGATGGTTTTTGTGTGTGTGTTTGTGTGCACATTTTGGGACTTTATATATATATATATATATATAAGGTTCTATGTACAAAGGTCTGCAAAAACACAATACCTCAAAACTGCTCAGAATGCAGATACAGTACCATATAATTAAGTAATAAATAAAATGCAGCGAAAGAGCTGTTGAAGATTAAACTTATACCTAAAAAGATTAGGTTTTGTGATAAAGATTAACCAATATTGCAGAGAATTTGAATTATAGGAAATTGCCTTTGACAAGTAACTGGTAGCGTAACAATATATAATAATATTTCTCTTTATTCAGTGAGGAACACCAGAGGCATCATTCGCAGATACCTTGACACTCTAGAAGCCTTCAAGAAGGTGAAATCCATGAAAGCTGCATTTGATGCTATTGGAGTGGACAGAAACACAATTGCAAGAACTGCAATTATTGCAGAGCTGCATCTGGCTGCACCTGATGTTTTGAAGACCATGGGCCAGTGGAACGACAAAACAGAGACACTGAGCAGATTTATTGGTAAATGTCATTCTGCACTGACCACTGAAATTAAAGAAAAAATTACTCAAATGAAAGCAGATGGAGATCTGTTGCCTATTGCTTGATTTATTTGTAAACTTAAACTGTCCTGTTGTGTAGAAATGGACAGGTTTTGAAACTTCCTTTAGGAGATGTAAACAGGGCTGCCTGGGTTATGTCATTAGAGTGGCCTGTTCATTTGTTTGGCTTCACTCATGTCTTTTGCTTAGCTAAGCATTTTGTGACTTTGCATATTCTCATAAGACAAATCAGAGAGTTAGAAAAATAGTTTACAGTTCTGTTGTTTAGCCTTTAGGTGAGCTGTTACTTTGCTTCTATTTGAGTGTTTCCTATTAGGTTAATGCGAACTTCAGTGTGACCTACGTAGAGTTAGCTTACTGGAAAGCCTTGACATTTTAAACAATACAGTATTGTTTTGTTGATTTTTGTGCACATTTTATGTTACATGTACTGCAATATAAATGTTCACAGCTAATAAAAAATTAAGTTCAAAGCAAATGTGTCATAACCCATTCATGATATCTTATGGATGTTTAAAAGAATACCTAACATTTCTCACTTTACTTAAAGCAGACAAGGACCACTTATAAATATTAATACCACGTTATAAAGCTTTTTAGATGTTTAAAAGAAGACTTTGTTTTCATCACTTTACTTTAAGCAGTTAAAGACCACTCATAATATGTTCATTGTGTGTTATAAGTCATCACACTCTTCGTTACACTAAATATTTATAGGCACAAATAGGTAAGTATTATGATGCATTGTAACTGTTTTTATGATTATTTATCAGATGATACGACACGTTATAATGTTGTTTATAAGGCATTATGCATGCATAATAATGCATTAAGAATACCCTTATGATGTCTTATAAATGCAGGCTTCATCTGGTGTTATAATGCATTGTTCTCATAAAAGTTATAAGCACAAATAGGTAAGTATTATAATGTATTGTAACTGTTGTTATGATTATTTATAAGATGATATAACATATTATAATGTTGTTTATAAGACATTATACATGTATTATAATGCATTAAGAATGCCCTTATAATGCATTATAAATACAGGCTTCATAGAAAGTGTTACCTTATTTTAATAAGAGACAAAATTATAAAATTCTCAAAACTAAGCAAACTATTTGTGTAAAATATAACAACCTTTTCTATGTACTGTTGATAAATGAGGGCACTGGTATCTGAGGGTGCCAAAAATAATACATCAAAATTGTCTTTAAAGTTGTTCAAATGTTCTTAGCCATGTGCATTACTAATAAAAAATAAATCAATTTAATTGAAGGAAATGTACAAAATATCTTCATTGAACATGACCTTTACTTAATATGCTAATGATTTTTGGCCTAAAAGAAAAATAGATAATTTTGACGCATACAATATATTGTTGGATATTGCTACAAATATACCTGTGCTGCTTATGACTGACTGGATTTGTGCTTTAGGGTTACAAACATTCTTTAAACAGCCAGAGGTAGCTTGACCTCACTGGGAAGACCATCTTCTGGCAATAAAGTAATGTCCATATGCCAGTAGCTCAAAGACAATACGATCGTGTTCAGTTAAACACTATCCTTCGACATATTTAAATGGTAGCCTAAATTGTTTTCCACCCACTCTGTGTTGTTACAATGTAACAAATGTAAAAGTATGTCTCGGTTTCTTGTGAAGCCCTCATTACGCCAACTGATGTCATGGGGAACCCGATAACCTCTTAGTTTAAGAAGAGACCAATGAAAATTCGCAAGTGAATTGAATTGAATGCCAAGCCACCCTCCTGTATATAAGATGGTGGGATGCAACCACTCTGAGGAGTCAAGACACAACCCAGCATTCAGGGCAGATCAAAATTGTTGCAAGAGGGACGTAAGATTTGCGTTTCCTTCTTTAGGGCATGAGGGTTGCACCAATAACCAAGACACAAGTTTTCTTTTTGAAGTTTTCGTGAGCAACACATTCTCACACCCATCTCGTCATATACTGAAGCATTGTTGGGACCACTTAACGTCGCTTTTTGACTCTCAAGGACCCTTTAGATTAATTTTATGCCTTGTACGTACAGTATGTACCCCTTAGCTTCAATATGCTGACTCGAATATTATCGTCAGGATTACATTATATATTGGGTAATAATATTGACATTATTGCGTATATGTTGCGGTGCGATTTTTCAATGTAAACAGTATGAACATCTAACTGAACCCCTGCCCCAAACATACCATTTGTCAACAGGCAGATACAACTAATGTCATAATTTATTTCTTCATTTGTGACAGGAATAAACTCAATCACCATCTCCACACATAAAATGTGTGTCTGTGAAAAAAAAAAAAAAAAAAAATGCTGTCAAATTTAAAAAGCCTTACATCATTGATGGTTGTGAAATGCTATTGGCTCTTGTGTGTTATCTAATACATTTTCACCGCTCTGCACATTTTGTATGAGTATCTTATCTAATGCACCTAAGTCAGATCATCAGCTCATTATGAGAGAGATCCATGAACTGAACTGAGTTTGTCAGTTAAGAGAAAAATAAAATGTGCAGAGCGGTGGACCCCGAGGGCTGGAGTTGAATACCGCTGATCTAATACATGTCCAAACTTTTAATAGCATCCTGATTTGTGAACGTTTTCCATTCCTCTGGTATCTTACCCCTTCCTCAAAAATTTTATTATGGTATTTCTCCAGATCTTGCTGGAATCTGCAAACAAACCACTTCCAGTAGAGTAGTTCAGAGAGGTCAGGGGTAATGCTCCAGGTGGCATTTTGAGGCCCTGCTATTTTAATTTTCTTCCAAACAATTCCTCCATCTGGTGTATTAAAATTCAGATTATTTGCTACTATGTTTGCGCAAATATCAACACAGAGATTTTGTGTTAAATGGTAAAAGGTGCCATTAATTCCAGTCACTCTGTGAAAAGCCACACTGTGGTCCCCATCATGGTTCTCTGTGGTGTTGGTGCAGGTGGCTTTACAGATTGGACACTGAACCCAACAGCACTGACAGAGGTGATCAACCAGAAGTTCATCTGGTCTGAACTTCAGGTCAAGATTTACTGGAAATGTCTTTGTGTTGAATCCATTGCTGATGTTAGTCATTATACCAAGAAGTTCTTGTCTTATTACATCTTCCAACAGTTTGAAATTGTCAACATCATCCTGTTTGACTCCATTGAGATCTTTTTCAGAGAAGATTATCTCGTCTGAGATCTTCTGTGTAAAACTCTTTAACCACAAACCAACATCTCCTCTGTTCAGTTGAACATGTTCAGTAGATTCATGAGCTGCATTCATGATTTTCTGCTGCAGGAGTTCAATGTTGTTCTTCATCTTTGGTAAAACGCTGACACTGAACTTATCAGTGATGTACTGATTGACTTCATCTCTGATGAAACTCTTGAAGTGATCTCTGGGAAATTTAATGTAGTCCATGTACAAAATAAATTGTTCATGTTTGGCCAGTGTCTTTAGGATGTGTTTCTCTAAATTTGATCTGTTTCCATTTAGTGATTCACAGTTTGATCTTATTTCATCTACCAGATCTTTGGCAGTCTTCTTGTAGACACTCTGCTTAATGGGCTCTTTGAGTTTGTGACATATGATATCACCAAAAATAATGGCTGATGTGGCTCCATGACAGTATTTCTGGAAAATACTGTAGTACTCGTCTCTCTTCTTCTCAACATATATTACAGGATCATTGGCTTCCCTAAACAGTCTGTGTTGGTCAGTGATCTTCTTGTTTGCTCTCTTATAGATGGAATAAACCAAATCAATGAAGAATTCATTCTTGAACACATATTTCACTGGTTCCTCCTGATGTTCTCTTACTCTTGCCTTGATACGACTTATGTGTTTTTGAATGCAGTTTAAGTTGTAACCCATCTTTGAAATGTTAAGTAACTCAATCATTTTGTCTGTCTGCTGAGTAACATCTGTGACTAATAATCTTATTTGGGTTTCTTCTTCTGGAGACAAAGTTTCAGCAGATCCTAATGCTTCTTTAACTGCCCTGTATGCATCCTTTACAGCCTCTCTGATACCACTATTTGTGGACTTTCTGAAATAAACATAATCAGAATAACTTGGCACTGAGAAAATATTATTGTACCCACTATCATTTTTATGGTCTGCCGATAAACATCCCAGATACATGTCACTGAGGATCTCTCTCACATCTCTCATTATGTCAATATCTCTGATTAGAGGAGTTTCTGTTATGATTTTCTCCACACTTTGTTTCCAAAACAAATCAAAACCTTTCTTCAGTGTTTCTTCATCGTTTGCTTTGTCTTTGAATTTTAAGGCAAGTTCTTTGATATTTTCATAGAGAGTATTTTCAAATTTCCTCTGAGCATCAGTCTTTCTCTTCAGGTCTCGCTGCTGAAGAACCTCGTTTAATTTCCTCTTAGTTTGTCTCACAATGTTTTTCTGAAATTCTTCTATTTTGATTTTAAATGATGTTTTCCACTGAATCACTAAATCTTTTTCTGTGTCTTTCTCAAAGAACTCTGACATTATTTTTTTTACTTTGTCACTTGTCTCCTTTATTTCTCTGTGAAGATCAGATTCCTTAACCTCATTAATAGCTTCATTTTCTATTTGGTTGTGTAGCTTGTTCTCAGTTTCCATCATGGCTCTACGAAGACTCCAGGTCCACTTGCTGTATTCGCTCTCTAATTTCCTGTAGGGCTTTGAGTTGAAATCAATATTTCATTAAGCAAAAACTTGAGAAAAGTTGCTAGTAAATGTGTGACTGCTAACAGAAAAAATACTTAAAAAGGCCAAAAGTTTTGAACACTCACCTTGAATAAATGATTATCTTCAGAGCAGGTCTTTTTGATCATCTCTTCTTTCTCTCTTTCATATTCTTCCCTCCACTCTGCTTGTCTTCTCTTTAGTTCTTCTTCATTTTGCCCTTCAACGAGTTTTAGTTTCACCTCAAGAGTCTTTTGTCCATCTTCTTTCAGTCTCTTTTCTAATTCCTCTAGTTGCTCTTGTATCTGTCTTTCGTTTACCTCTTTCTCTCGGATTAATCCCTCCATTTCACTCGTCAGCCCCTGAATCTGCTGATCAGAAATCTGTTTTTCTTTTTCTCTTCTTTTCTCATTTTCAACTTCTGTTCTCATTGTTTCCTCTAGTTTCTGTTTCTCCCATTCCTCTCTTTCTCTCTTAATCTCCTCTTTCATCTCTCTTTCTTTCTCTTTTATCTGTGTTTTATATCGTAATTCTCTTTCATTATATTCCTCTTCTTTTTTCTTCCTCTCATTCTCTATTATGTTCTTCAGTCTATCTATTTCTGTATTATATTCAGTTTTAAGATTTTGGTTTTCTGTTTTTATTTGATCTTTTTCTTGTCTCATTTCCTGTATTTCATGTCTAAATGTCTCTCGTTCTAGCCTCATCTCTTCTCGTGTCTCTTTCTGATGTTTCTCTTGTTCTCTTATTTCTTTTTTGAGCTCTTCTTCTCTTCTCTTTCTCTCTTCTTCCTGATTCTTTAGTTCTTCCTCCATCATCATCTTCATTCTCTCTTTCTCAGCTTCTAGTTTATCCAACAGTTCTTCTCTTTCTCTGACTCTCTCCGTAATGCTCTTCATCTGTTGCTCTTGTTTTTCTCTTTCCATTTTTCTGAACATCTTACATGAGTAGTAACTCCCTCCATTTTCTTTCACCATGTTGTCTATCTTCTCCAGTAGATCAGACACCTGTGTTCGATCTGCAGTCTGGTTATTATTAAACACATGGTATCTGTTTCCACAAGCTTTAATCAGCTTCATCAAAGGAGATCCAGGTTTTCCCAAACACTGTTCAATAGATTTGTTCTTCAGATCATCTCCTCTGGTAAAGAGCACCATAGTGTACATTAATGATTTCTCTCCAAATGTTTCTTGGATGATCTTCACTGATGTTTCCTCATGAGTAGTGAATCGTCCCAGTGGAATCAGTAAGAGAAACACATGTGGTCCAGGCAGGATCATTGAGATGCAGTTGCTGATTTCTCTCTGAATCTCCTCAGCAGAAAGTTTAGTATCAAACA
The DNA here is from genome assembly GCF_018831695.1 of Puntigrus tetrazona. Taxonomy (NCBI): domain Eukaryota; kingdom Metazoa; phylum Chordata; class Actinopteri; order Cypriniformes; family Cyprinidae; genus Puntigrus; species Puntigrus tetrazona. Next base: position 121,311 of record NW_025047681.1, read on the forward strand.
GTCCTGGAGTGTCAATGACAGTTACATGTCGACTGTTGATTTCGGATGTTTCTCTCTGACTTTCACCGGTCACTGATTCAAAAGACTGCTCTGATTTAAATACGTCTCTTCCCAAGATTGTGTTTCCAGTTGCACTCTTCCCAACTCCGGTTTTTCCCAACAGAACAATTCTCAATTCATCTTCACCCTCTAATGAACCTGTAAAAGAGGCAATGCATCTGTTTAAAATGTTTTATTATTGTTTTAAAGGCACCAGAATTTACAGTGGGGGCACAGGAGGCAGGTTTTTTAACAATTAAACAATTAGTCTGACTGCCAAAGGGCGTCGGAGGAAGCCCCACAAGGGTTCACCACCCAAAGAACTTTACTAGAGGAGAAAAACAGTGCTCACATCCTCAGGAGATGTGAGAGGGAATGGCAGCAAGTGTGACATTGGCCAGTTCTTCCCACCAATTACCTGTTACCCAACACACAGGAAGCGTCTGCCAGAGAGGTATTATGTGTCAACTTATAGGAGGTGGCAACACTTTGGGTGGAGTGAACTCTCACCCCTAGGGGGCATGGTTCACCTTGGGCCTGGGAAGCCAAGGTGATGGCATCACTATCCAGTGGGCCAACCTCTGCTTGGAGACAGCATTCCCTTTCTGCTGACCTCTGTGGCAGACAAAAATCTGCTCAAAGCTTCTGAAGCTCCGGGTATGTTCCACATATATGCATAGTGCTCGGATTGGCACCATCTGATTGTGAACCAATATGTGCCGATATGCACATATTGTGTATAGGCACATATTGGTCAATATGTGCCTATCTTCCTGCAGCGGCCTCAAGTGCTGTAGAGCTAGGTGCACTGTCAGTAACTCTAGGTAATTGATGTGCCAAAGCAGATGAAGGTGCTACATGCTTGCCCGTGGCATGTAGCACCCAAGCCTGTCATGGTGGCATCTGTTGTTACGACCACATGCTGTGACACTTATTCTAAGGGCACCCCGGCCCTTAGAAATGCATGGCTGTCCATGGGATGAAAGTGCAATGACAAGCCAAGTATCAGTACTCAGAAGTGTATCAGTGCTAAAGTGGTCTCATATGAAGCAAACCAACAGGTGTGACTACAGCTGCAGAAGCCATATGCTCCAGGAGCCTCAGAAAACATTTCAGTGGAACCACTGTCTTGCCTCTGAATGAACACAAGTGCACTACAACTGCTCTCTCCACATGGGAAAGATCCATCCCCTTGCCGCCCTACCATAGAGGGTGGTGAAAACGGAGGAGGAAGATGAGTGGCTTCTGGATAAAAAAGGAGCCATCCACGACTTTGTCAACTTCTCATGCACTTCTGAGAAAAAAGGCACCGGAGCTGGCCGCACTTTACTATCACAGGCAGCACCCCAGACCAATCATCAAGCTGTGAGGGCTCATATTTGGGAGCTGTGGACACCTCCAGCACGATACTCACAACAGCCCAGGCTAGCGGCTCTGGATCTGACTTGGCTGAAGACGCAGCTCCCAAAGGCTGCGGATTCTCCTCGTCATCCTCCTCGGCTGACAATAGCCCATTCCCCGATGCTGCAGCCAACATCTGGTCCTTTCTTGGTGCACTAAAAAACGAGAGGACCGCTGTGAGATGGCCCCCCCTGCAATGAACGGCAACTGGATGGGACAAGCACTGCAGGAGGTATGAGTGTTCTACAGGATTGGAACCGGAGGAGCGGCACTCACCGTAGCCCTCAGATTCCACAATGTGTCAGCAAGTGATCCTCTGCTAGCCGCAGAGAAACCAGGTTGGGTGACAACAGAAGCTGCCTGTCCATCCAGAAGGATAGAGAGGTGGGATCGCAGCAGTGGGCATGGCCTAGCAACATGACCAAGATCCCACCCCAAATATATCTTCAGCATGCTGAACCCCCAGACAATGAAGACAGCATTCATCTTCAGAAACAGAAATTGCTCTTTTGGGTGAGACACCCAGGAGTTTTGCTGGAATACAGGAATACTACTGGTTCTGTCGTTGATCCGACCCAGAAGAGCTTCTGTTTCAGCTTCTGTTCTGTATCACTTCAGGGCTGGAAGTCATGAGACTGCCACTGAGCATTTCTGTGAACTGGCCCTCCCCCACAATTTTCTTTTAATTCTTTGTTGCAATTCTGTTCACCACTAGACTAACTAAAAGGGGGTTGTGACAGTATCAGCCAACTGATGTAAAACTAGATTAAATCCAGATGAAACAAAACTGACAAGAAGCAGAATAACACTGTGTGCAATGATACAGTCAGAATTTTTCAATCTGCAAATCACGATTGTTTACCATGCATTTATTGTAGTACCACTACCTGTACCATGGTATTGTGGCAGTAATGTGTGGTATTTATATAAAATTTACTATATTAATGTAGACATGTATTAAAGGAATAAGAAGCTTAATTAGCATTAACCTATAGCATTTTTTTTTTATAATAAATGTATTTAGACTACAGTTTTTATACAAATAGGCTATCTAAAAATCATATCTATAGGTGACATCACAGTACTTTTTCGCCACCATTTTGTTTGAGAGTCAAAGCTGTGCAACCAGTTAGCATGAATAGCGTGCGAAACAATACAATAAGCAACAAATGTTTCAGAGTATTATGCTAAATTGTCACATGACAAACATTATTTCAGAACAGCTGTTGAGGCTGTTACCTTACGAACAAATGTGCTCACCATTATTTTTACGAAGTCTTGTTAATAAGACTCATAGTAGTGAACAATGCAATATTACCCAGTTGAACTCATAATTGATCAACTTGACATATTTGACAGAACTGAATTAGCAATGAGCTGTTTTTAACTGAACAATTAAATTTTTGCAGTTACACTAATTGGAAAAAGTGATAGGCCAATATTCTAGTTACACTAAATATGCAAATAATAAATTCTGTTTACAATAGCAGCATTTTCTTTAGCAATAGGTGTGTAAATAGTAATTAGATGACTGATATTTATACTTTAGTACTGCAGTATCATAAAACAATATGCAATAATATTAAGTGTAAATTATCAGCTAAAGTTTATTAGACTAATACCAATTTATTGAGACAAAAACCTACAACTTAGCACATCTAATAACACTGTGTTATTACACTGTATGTGATAGGAAAACTTTGACAAAAGGCACATTTGGACACACGTCAATCGCTCAATCAGAACACATCTTGCAACGTTTACTCTCTAATGGACAGTTTCTGCTAACAAATTAACAATGTAATGCCACACCAGCAGAGGGAGCCCTCACCTGACTCTGTTTCACTCCCTCTGCGCTCACTTCCTGTTTGCCCAGCATAAAGCCAGAGCACATGTTTCACTCATCGTGAAGTATTGCCTGTTTACCTGCCTTACCAAGCATTCCATTGATTTAATCTGCCTGTTATCTTTAGCTGTTTCTCGGATTTGCCCCCTTTGACTCGATTGCCTGATTGGACTGTTTAACGTTCCTAATTCTCTGCCTGCCCTCTGGTTTCTGTCCTTCGTTTGTTCTTAATAAACGCAGCATATGGATTCGAACACAGCCTCCTCTTCCTCATTACATACTATCCGTTCCATTTTATCATCATTAAATTTAGTTTGCATTATTCAAATATTATTTTTATTTATATAGGTTTTTTTATTTATATATTATTTTTACTGCAATACAATTATTGTTTATTGTTAAGATTGAAAAAATCTGCAATTCTATAGTACATTTTGTTTGTAACAAAGACGTTCCCTATCTGTCGGTCACTACAAGTTATGTCTTGATGACATTAAGAGGTGAAAAACACTACAACCTGAACCTAATCACAACCTTAAGGCACTGAAAATGTTGACAAGCAGCCATGTATTAGATAAATGCTATGGAAATGTCATAACCTTTCCAGTGTAAATTCGCTGACCTTGGTACCCGCAGGGGCCAGAGGTAAGTACATTGCTCCCTCAGATAAATGCCCTGGAGGGTGGATTCATTTACAATGAGTAATCCTTGTTGTGTGATTCTTCACCGCATCTCATAAGAGAAGGGATTCAACCTTCAATGAACGATTGCTTCCAAGTATTTCCTGTTTGTTGTTACAATTTGGCAAGGATGTTATGGATGCCACATCCACAAAATAAACACATGGGATTACGTACACAGGAAGCGACCACCTAGCCCAGTACTAGGGCTGGGCGATAATTCGATAACGATAATTTTCACGATATAAATTTTCTCGATAACACGATAATGACAGTTCGATAAGCGCTCGATAATGTTTACGCACTATACGTAACGCTGCGCACGCATTTTGCAGCCTGCGCTTCTGGATGCCACACGCAGTGTTAGTACTATACAGCCATACAGTGTCAGTTGCACGTGTTGGAGGAGTAAGAAAAATGAGCGACAGTGAAGAAAATGCACCGTCCACGACTAGCTCGCAGGTCACAGACTTAGTTGACAAGAAAGGTCACTCAACTTCAGTAGTCTGGAGCTATTTTGGTTTTTTGCAATCCGACACAAAACAGAGCGACGTGCACTGCAAACTGTGCAGACGACTCGTGCCATCAAAAACAGGCAACACCACAAACCTCTTTCATCATTTAAAACAACGTCACCCTTCAGAATACGGAGATGCAAAGAAATTACAGACCCAAACAAGTGTTGGTAAACGTCGTGGACCATCTACAAGCATCAGCGCAACTACCCAGCAGAGTCTCATGTCGTCATTTTCGAAAGCCGTGCCTTATGAGAAAAAACAAAAGACATGGAGACATCACAAAAGCAGTTGCATATTGCATTGCAAAGACATGCTTCCCATTAGTCTTGTCGAAAATGAAGGATTTAAGAATCTTATCCACGTTCTTGACCCCAGATACGAACTACCGGGCCGAAAAACATTTCTCGCAGACAGCGCTTCCACGGCTATATACTGAGTGTAGGGAGACGGTAGAGCGGCATCTGCAAAATGTACAATTCTTCGCTACTACTTCGGATATATGGTCCAGTCGCACATCGGAGCCTTATCTGAGCCTTACAGTTCATTTTATAGACGAAGACTGGAATCTTCAGAGCAAATGCCTTCAAACAGCTTATTGTCCTGAAGATCATACAGGTGAAGTTATTGCCCAAGGAATGACTGAAGCACTCACCTCCTGGGGCTGAGTGAAACCAGACAAGTATGTATCACAACTGATAGTGGTGCAAACATGGTAAAAGCTGCATCGCTCAATAAATGGACACGACTTCAGTGTTTTGGACATCGACTACACTTGGCTATTGGTAAGCATTAGTCTCCGTATTCCATCTAATAACAAAAAGTTATAGAAATAATAATAATGATGATGAATTTTAAATCAATATTGTATTTAGGGCTGCAACAACGAATCGATTAAATCGATTAAAATTGATTACTAAAAGTAGTAACTTTTTGGGAGTAACGTTAACTTATGAATTTACGTGCTGAATCTTGCGTTGTGTGTTAAAATTTTGAATTAAAACGGAAAAATAAAATAAAAGGGATACATCTGTCATACAGCGTTATTGTGGCTGCGTGTGTCACGTGACAAACATGACGCGTAGCCATGGAAACATTAAAGGTGAACGTTCTAAAATTACGGTCGCCTAAAAAATTCACTCCTACACTGCAAAAAGCTTTTTACTTAGTAATTTTGTCTCGTTTCCAGTCCAAATATATTAAAAAAAATCTTAAATCAAGATTACTAGACAAGAAAAAATGGCATGAGAAAATTAAGAGATGCTTAAAACTTCTGTTTGAGATGCTTTAAATTCTTTTTTGGAGTGCACTTTCTAAAGATTTTAGTTCTGTTTGAATAAAAATTAATGCTTTAATTGTTTTTTTGTTTTTATCCAATTGATCGATTAACCAAAAAATAATCGACTGACTAATCGATTATTAGAATAATTGTTAGTTGCAGCCCCAGTTGTATTATTGATGTGTTCTTAAATGTTAATGATTACAAGAAAGAAGCCATATTTAAAACTGAAATGCATAATTTAGCCTAAATATTTAATGTGGAGTAGTAGTAGTAATGATGCTGATATAAAAAGCTAATTTATATAGTGCTGATGGCCTTGTGCTGCTCAATTGTTGCTACAGTATATTATATATATTTTTCTTTACATATTGTGGATACATTTGAAAAAATATTGTGTTGAAAAAGACAAAGTAAGTATCTATTTCCATTCCTTCCTCAGAGAAAGCGAGGGAAGGACAAGAGGGTGGAACAGGCTGTCGGGCTGTGTAAAAGTAGTGGCTGCCTTCTCTTTCTCTTGAAAAAGAAAAGAGACCTTGTGACTGCTCAGGAAGAACTTAAACTGCCCAGACACAAGATGGTGACAGAATCACCTACCAGGTGGGGCTCACGTCAAAAGATGGTGGCCAGGGTGATTGAACAGCACAAGGCTATCAGTCAGGTACTCACTGCTGACAAGAAAACCAGACACTTGGTGCCTACCTGGCAGGACATTGACGTTTTGGAGTCAATAAATGAGGGCTTGAAACCACTTCTTGAGTTCACAGATTCACTGTCTGGTGAATCTTATGTGAGTGTGTCCTACCTTAAGCCTGTGCTGCACCTCTTCAAAACAGAGGTCCTGAAACATTCTGATGATGACACACAGCTCACAAAGGACATAAAGACAGTAGTCATAGACTATCTCAGTGAGAAGTATGATGAGGAGATAACAGATGAACTGCTTGATATGGCATCCTTGGTTGATCCGCGCTTCAAGACTCAATATATCAGGCCAGAGAAAATTGAGGGAATCAAACAAAGAGCAGTTTCTGAGATTCTGAATATGGAAGGAGACCAAGGTCCATCCACTTCACAGGCTTCATACAGAACAGAAGAAATGGAGGCAGAGGGGGGAGCTGCTGCAGCTGTTCCTGCCAAGAAGCAGAGGAAGTCACTTGGCAGTTTTTTTAAGAGGCCATCCCCCAGCAACACAGGACTCACTGACATGCAGGTAGTGGAGATGGAGCTGGAGCACTACCTCATGGCTCCAGATGCAGACAGTGAAACAGAACCCCTGGATTGGTGGAAGATGTATGACAAAAAATTTCCAAAAGTAAGCCAACTAGCAAGGCGTTACTTGTGTATCCCTGCTACCAGCTCCCCTTCCGAGAGGCTTTTTAGTACTGGAGGAAACATTGTGACCTGTCATAGAGCAGCTTTAAAACCTGAGACTGTAGACAGACTTGTCTTTCTTGCACGTAACTTGTAGGGAAATGTCTTTGGCTGTTGAAAACTTGAGCAGTAAATGCTGAAAAATGGTTAAGATTGTTCTTTTGTTTATTATTTTTTTTATTTATATTGTCAGACAGCTCAAACATTTTACAAAATGTGTTAAATCAGCTGCACAAAGGGATTGGCATGCTGAAAAGATTTGTCTATTCTCATTTTTTGTTGGAAGATAAATATACTTAATCACTTTAACTCTACATTTACAGTCAGAGCCATGTTACAAATGTTGTATAATTTTACAGTTCTTATTTTTTTATAAAAACGTTTTATATATTCTATTAATATTAATAATATTATTCTATTGATGTTGATGTAACTAGTAATATTCAAATCTGTATCTACCTCAATTGATCATTGTTTGAAAATTATTTGTCATGTTCTGACAATAAACTATAAATAATAATTAATTGTCTGGTTTTTCTTTTATTCAGGAGAAAAAAACCTGCCTTTAAAATCGCTAGATATAAAGATTTGACATTTATCGTGATAATTATCGATATCGACTGATAAGGAAAAAATTATCGTGATAATTTTTTTTGCCATATCGCCCAGCCCTACCCAGTACATGATCTGACCGGACACCCTGACAAACTAAAACAGATACTGGGCCTGGTGTCAGACTGCTCCACCAAGTCTGACTGCCAAGGGTACTGGAGGCACAATGAGGAGACTATAAAGTCTCGCAAAGGTGTTCGGTGATCATTTTAACCACCACTGGAAACAGATCAGAAGTCTATTGTATCTCGTCAGTATCTCGTCCAGAAGCTACAAGGGTGCTGGACCCTAAGAAAGGAGGTCTTTTCTCAGAGGCATGCACCAGGAGGGACTATCATGAGGAGTGTGAGTTCCAAGAAGCAGGTCAGAGTTGGCCAATATGGCTCAACCATCAGGACCTCTTCCCCGTCCTCGTTGACCTTTTATTGTCGACCATAATTGGCTTGATTACTCTCTGCGTTTAATAACAAATTGTTCAGTCTCATCACTATACATGCCTATCATTGTACTCTCCTATTTTAAACAGTTAAGTGCTTTGATACAATCTGTGTTGTTAAAAGTGCTATATAAATAAGTGATTGATTGATTGATTTGATATCTTATGAAAGTTTAATATGTATAGTCAGAATTGCATGCTGTATACCTTTAGAGTTCCTCATAAAATACATGCAAAACATGTTAACAGATATTTCATCACAATTTATGTTTTATGTTCTCCTCTCTACTGTGTTGTTCTGTCCCTCTGACACATGCGCCCGGCGCACCAGCGCTCATTCAGAAAAGATTTACTAAACAGGATGGACCTTTATGCAAAAATGGAAAAGCTTGTGTGAATTTGTGACATTTAAAGATATGAATATGACCCTAAACTGAAAGTTTAAGATCCAAATTGATTCACTGAATCATTACCTTGTGAGAGTAAATGTGCCTCTAGTGAATCAATTTTCCTCTTCATCTCTTCAAATTTCATAATTTTTTTCATCTGGGCCTCCAGAAACATCTCTGTGGTGAACAACTCTCCTCTGTTTTCTTCCAGCATCTGCTCAATGCTTTCCATCAATGTGGACACTTGGGTTTTGGGACCAAAAAAGTAATATCGTCCTCCAAAACTCTGAATGACAGACCGTGTTTCTTCATTGAGTTCTGCTGTCTGATGCTCTGAACTCTGTATTATGAGGATAATGGTGTGTTTGTTGATTCTTGATCTGAAGATCCTCTGGATCTCCTCCATTTCTGCTTTGTCTTCATCGGTCAATGGAGCATCAGAAATAATGAGGAGAAAAACATGAACTCCAGGATGACAGAGAGACACACATCGGAGAGTGTGACGCATCACTTCCTCCTCTGAGACCCGAATCAGAACTGGAAGCTCCACCAGACTAATCAGATGTCCATAGAGCTCCACGTCTGATCTTCTGTCGGACTGCTGCATGATTTGGTCTGATATGGAGGATTTCAATGTTGCATTGCTCCCACACACAAGCAGATTCAGCTTCAAACTGTCTGAAACTTAAAAGAAGAAGATTCAATTATAAATTTTTATTTATAGGTGCCTTTTATGCCACTCAAGGTGACCTTACAAATCTGTCTGACATCAATGTAACAACAGTAAACCAGGCAAACTACAAAATATAATAAAACACTTATTGATCAACACATGCAATCACAGATATGCCTGCTTGAAATCGGTTTTAAGAAATTATTGGGAAGACTGAAAGGGCATTCCACAAATGTGGCGAAGCATACCTAGATTAACAAGAGGTTTTAAGAGTATGTACAGAAGTGTGTGTTTGAAGAAAATCACAATTATAAATGGTCTTAAATTATTAAGAGCTGTATACATAAGAAGCAGGATTTTTAATTCAGTTCGGTGTTTAACTGGGAGTCAATGCTATTGATAGAAAACAGGAGAAATGTGTTCCATTTAAGGAAGTTCCATGAATATTTTCTGCAGCTAAATCATCTGCACCATCTGATTTTACTGACCACTGCCTTGTATTGTGCTACCTGCATTTTTCTGATATTAGCTATACGGCTCTGCATTATCACCTGTCATGGCTGTAGGATAACGGTGATCAGACAAATAACTGCAGAAGATTTACGTTCCAGATTATTCTCAATGGCTGAAACTGCTAGAATCTCTAAAACGGCTTGAAATGTTAGAAACGCAGAACTGCTGAAACTCCAACTCATCTGAACTGTTTGAATTGCCGAAAAAGCCAGCCAGAAACTCACCATTGCTGTGTGAATCCTTGTAACTCAACTAAAATTCCAAAGCCTAAAGACGCATCTTGCGCGAAAGAAACAAATAACATTTGGTATTATTTTCGTAATGAAAATAAAACAGAATTGTTAAGATACACTCAATCGTGTTGACCAAATGGACTGAGTGGTCAATAAAGTGTATTCTACGAATTTTTAATTAAGTCAATTTGAAGATTCGATCCCTAAATAAAATAAAACAGCTGAATAAATTAATAAATCAATTATCTTACATGACTTATCAAGCAATATGCAATATTGCAAACGATATGCAACATTATATGACACTGCGACGCACTGGACAGCTTCTCATGGAGCAAGGACTGTGCAATAGTTATCGTGCACTAATATCCTAACTGTGGTTTTAATGATGTGTGAGCTGACATATTGTAATTATGCAAAAAACAAACAAAATCATGAATGACTTCAGTGCCAGATTGAAACACGTTCTCACCACAACTCGTCAAATTTTGCCGCTTGGTCGGGGTTGTTTCGCGTTAGTTTTTTATTCACAGGGTACCCATTTAACGTCATTTTTTGAGGGCTTCTTAGATGTCAAACCGTGATCTAAATTAGACAACTTGGCAAAGGCGCTAAGGCTGGTGAAAGAAATGGCTTTTATGTAGCGTACGTTAGCTAGCTTTGTTGTTGCAGTAAATAACGATGCTGGTGGCAGTGCTTATATCGGCAACATGCTGTTGCTAAGCTTTTAATTCATCACTACACGCCGTCACTTTACAATGCTGTTGAACCAACTTCCATGTGTTAGGGGTAACATACTGTTGCAGCTGTTCGGTTATCATCATTATGCTAAAGACTACGGTCTTATAGTAAATGTATCATTGATTAAGCAAGTTTAAAATCTTAGCAGTGTGAAGTAGCGACTCCAAAGACTGTAAATACCCAAGACGTGTCACTCATATAGTTCGGAATGTGAAAAATGCAACACTGCAGCTGCCGTGGAAGTCCCGGTTTCCACAGAAGCAGTCAATCTGAGACTGGGCATGTACTCTGATTTCATTGATTATTTCCAATATGAATTTAATCATAGGCTTGGCGACCAGTTTTGTAGAATATGATGTTTCCTGTTTATCTAGGTTTTGGCTTTGTGTGGAGAGAAATCGGTGTATGACATCGGTTTCTTGTGTTTTCAAAACTCTCTCGAGGTACTTTAAATCAAAGCAATACAGAAATCCTGGCAAGGACGCATCCTGGGAAAATGACTCTTATGGTCACCCTATTGAAAGATGCTTTAGTACCCAGTTTATTTGGAGAAGCACCTCCACTGAATCACAAGCTGTAAGTATGATAAGTAATAGATGCTTATATTTCTAATCAAGCTTTCAAAATACAGAACTATGGCAATTAACCTATAGTTTCCGACACGCCGTACACAGTAGACCAATCACAACAGATTGGGCCATCTGACCAGTCAGAGCAGAGTAGGCTCACAGAAGGGAGGGGTTTAGAGGGACTGAATCTTAGAACTGCTTTAAACAAATCATTTGAGAATTGCTGAAAAACTAGGTCATATTGAATGCGTATTTTGAGAAAACTAGAGTTATTTCACTTTGCTTGCATATTAACCTATTGTAGGAGACTCTCAAAACAATATTAGGAGCCTTAAAATGGCATAATAGGGCCATCGCATTAGCCGTTCATATATTGTTTTTTTTGTCAGACACTTTCAAAGAGAAAAAAACTGCGTAGTATGTGTCACGGTAGACTTCTGTGGCCAAACTAAATAGAGGAAACTCAAAACAACAGTCTTACATAATAACAATGCAATGGCAGTGCGACGCTTCCACAAGAACTACTATAATTTAAATAGCAACTGTCTTTTCTAGTATTTTAAAAATAATAATTCAATTTATAAAAGCATTCATTTATTACTAGCCACAGCAAATATCATCACACTCACATCTTTCTCTGGCCTGTTGCTCCACTGTGAAATACTGTAAAGCTTCAGGAGAATCCAGGTGCCGTCCATAATTAATTTGCACAATATCATCAAACATCTGCAGTAGATCATCAACAGAATTGTTTTTCTGAAGACTGAAGTGTCTGTTGAAGCATTTCTGAATGGTTTTTGTATGATGATGTTGGTTTCAAGCGGGATCTTGAGTGCTGAGCACCATGGTGTGTTGATAAACCCGCTCAGAGAAAGAGTGCAGTACCTTCTCCACACACTCCTGATCTTCTGCTGAATACTGCTCATGTTTGAGGAGCAAAACAATCACATGAGGTCCCGGATCAGACAGATTCACACACTCTCTCGCTCTCTGTGTGATTTGATCGTTTGAGATGTTTGTCTGGAGCAGCTGAGGACTGTTGATGACAGTTATGTGTCTGTTTTTCAGTCTTCCTCCAATTCTCTCTACAACATCTGGAAGAGCTTCATTGTCAAACGCTGCTCGTCCTAATATGAAGTTTCCCACAACACTGTTTTCTGACACGCTCGAACCCAGGAGAACAATCCTCACTGCAAAGAGTCAAATCAGAAATTTAGTGTCTGCAACATGTTAGAATGGAAAAATGTATGTACAGACTTACTATAAGGAGGTTGTTCTATGCTCCATCTCCTGTGAGGATTGAGGGCAACATCCACTGTATAATACAAAAGTCTTAATTTTCTGTTCGTATGTGTGACTCAGACATAATAAATCTTTGAACAAATAGTCATGGTCAAAAATATCGGCACCCTCGGTGAACATGCTCAAAGAAGGCTTCGAAAATAAATCTGCATTGTTAATCCGTTTGAACTTTCACAAACAATCGAACCTTTCATTGTATTTTAAAATTTTAAAATGGGTGAAAATATTATTATGAAATAAATGTCTTTCTCAAATACATTGGACAAAATTATTGGCGCCCCTACAGTAAAAAAAAAAATCTCTGAAGTATAAACCCCCGTTTATATTAGCAATTCTGAGGGTTATTATGAACATGACATTATCCAGCCATGGCTTTCTCTTTCACAGAAATATAAATAAACTTCCTGATCATGAGCATGTGGGTACCCCTCACTTGTTTTATTAACTTATTTACTTTTATTTTCGGTTTGAAAATGTTTTTGAATAGTCATTTTAAACTATTATTTGGCTGATTTTTACCCGTGGTGGAGGTGGTTGACATGCTGATACTCTGTTCTTCTTTTAGTCTTCACCTTTTCTGACTCCTCACATTTCTCTTCCTTTATCTCTCAATCATCCTGTAAGAGATTTCAGTCAGTGATTTTCAAACAGTAACACAGTCTATCTTCAATTATCCAGAATGTTTAAAGCTCTTTTACAGTTTCTAGCTTTTGTGGCTTGTTTGTTGATTTTCTGTTTAACTACAGTACAGTAGGTCGAACTGGTTTAACTAGATCGTGAGGCTCTTCCTGCAACACTGCGCGTTTAAGTGGGAATTAAACCTGTGAATCACAGCAGTGATAACACCGTCAAGTCTTATATAAATAAAGCCACGCTCTGAAATACATTAGAATGATTTATCTCAATTATTTTATTAAAATAATTTAAAAAAAATGTTGAATAACATTACACTTTCTATATTCTCTCTCTGCATTCAGAATTTATGCAGCAGTTCTGTATCATGTTTCTGCACCAGCATGTTTACAAAAAAATTAACAAAAACACTTCATATGAGACAATATTTCTGCATGTAATCATTGAACACATAAAAAAACCTCTCTGTGGTATGTTACTGGTTGCTGATACAGTTCACATGCATAACAGAACTCAAATTAATTTAATTCTTCGACTTATAAGAGAGTATTTATAATCATACCTGCATTTTGAGATTTCATCATGAAGACATTTCTTTTCATGCTGCAGGAATGAGAGCAGGAAGAAGTTTGTAGGTGGAGTCGATCACTTTTTTTAAAGCAAACTAACCTGTTGGTCTGTCTGGTCTGACAACAAGTGCAGGTGAAAGTTCAGTCTTGAGACATGATGTGATTTAAGATTTATTTATAGAGCACAAATTTAAACAATCGATGTTGATCCCGAGTGCTTTGAAGTATACAAAGGCTGAAAAGGAAAACCACTTAGCGCTTTTAACAATACAGATTGTATCAAAGCACTGAACAGTATGGAATAGGAGAATAGAATGATAATATATCCCTATGACGAGATTGAATAATTGGTTATTAAATGCAGAGATGGGCTCTCTGTAATCAAATCAACGATAAACGTTGGTATTCTGCGTAACAATGAAATGTTGTGTTATGTTTTCATAGTATTGCGCCTAAGGGTAGCATATAAAGGAAAAAAGAAGAAGGGGTTAACGGGTATCATTTTAATTATTTTAGTGTTCTGGATCAAGTTAGATGGAGTCATGGAAGCGTGTGCGTTCAAACTAGTTGCTAGTGGAAAAGAGCTGGCTGCTCAGTTAGCGCAGCTGCTAGCCTTGACATTAGACTAAGCTAACATATAACTCACTGTGTACGCCTGCTGCGGTTTTAAATAAGTAGATGACTAAACCCATTAAACCCAATGAAAAAATTGCTATAACCAGCCTAGGCTGGTCAAGCTGATTTTAGCTGGTCTTTACCCAGCTAAGACCAGCCTAGCAGGCTGAAAATGTGGATAAAACCGCTTTTAAACCAGCTTGCTGACCAGCTTAAACCAGCTAAGACCATTTACCATATTTTTTTACCACAGTAAATGTGTAGTAAATGCACAGTAACTACAACTGATACCATACCTCTGTACCATGTAACTAGTGTAGTATTTGTAGGTATGGTAACCATGATTTTACCACAATAACGTAGCTTTGTTTGCTTTTGTTTTGCTGATATTTTTTATGTCAGTTAACAATTCAGTGTTGCTATATCGTGATAATTAACTCTTTACCGAAATCGTAACCCTAACCCGTAGCATAAGTTTATTGAACTACAAATACCAGCACCATGTGTTTCACGTTCAAATGGCAGAGACATATGGGTAATGTAGTTTAAGATGTTTAATAATAAAGTGGGGAGAAATACAGTCATATCTAAACATGTTCACCGTGCAAATATTTACGACATATTTAAGAGGCAGGCTGGATTATCGTATTTTACTAAGGGGACATTTTAAAATTGCTTTATACCACCTTTTCACAAAGAGTTTCCGAACATATATTTCATTAACATAGCATAAATACTTGTTGTACCAGATTGCTCTGCAAAAATATAATCATACTTTGATATACAGCCATTTGAAATGTTAATTGCTCATCTTGCTTAGGATTCATGGTGATCTTTCCTTCAGGTGTGCATGTATTATCTTCAAATTATATTGAAGATTAATAAGAATAAGTTATTTAAAACCATATTTTAATCCAAAGTGAAATGTCTTGAGCATGATAGAATCACATTTCCTGCTCATTACCAGAGCTCTCCTGATCTTCTTCCTCTAGCTTATCCATGTCCCCATCATAATCATGTGACCAATTCAAATCTATTCCCCTAACCCTAAATGCAAACTCATTAAAAATTACATGATAAATACATCTATAGAAAGCTTTAAACTTAACGAAATAATGCAAAATCAAAAACACAAACGCTAAGATTACAATCTTAATCCTTAAAGATAACTTCTGTCTATGAGTAGATGGAGGGTCGGAAATTCATCTTTGCACCACCATATTATAAATATTTTCCTATTATTTCCCCCAACACATTTTGTCAACACATCAGTCCCATGAGGCCCCTTTAAAAGACTTTTAAAAAAACTTCCCAAATGATTTCAATTTCAATGTTTTGATAATTATCCAGGAACTCCAAACGAACAGGGACGTCTTTCAATTTGAGGGCAATTGTTCATGCCCTCAAAAACTGTAATACCACCCCAGTGGCAGATTTATTTCAAATTTTTCACAGACCTTTGGGGCCACGAGTCAAACAGGTCTACCAAATTTTGTCCCAATCGGTCTCCATTAACCTTGTCTAATAGGTGCTTAAACTTCATTGGCCAATGTCATGTTTATTAAGTTGCCTAGTTACAGCTACTGTTTTGGATAACAACTAAACACTTACCAAAGTCCTGTGCTGATGATTGGGGCGAGGTAATGGTGTAGGCAATGTGAGTACAATAAAATACAAAGTGAAAATAAAATGCAAGTAATTTTTATTTCTCAGATTTGCTTTGGATAAAATGGTTGTTGGCTATGTGCCCAAAGATATCATTACAGTCAGTGGTGTAGTGGTGGATATACACAGGTATGCCCACTTCTCAAGGCACGACTACACCACTGATTACAGTCACATCTGATTCCCAGTCATAACAGCAAATCATTCTTTACTCTCTTTGTAGGTTTATTGATAAATTATAATATATATTTTTTTACTCTATTGATTCCACATTTGCTTGGAAAAAGATCATCATGGTACAGTACTAGCATTTACTACAGAAAGTCTTAGTCTACACCTTAAGTACAAGCGATGAATAATTCATGAACATATCTTAACTGTTTACAGTTGTCATTGTAGACATTATTTTAAACATCATTCATAATTCATCTTTTAAATAATTCCTGATATTATTGTGAATTATTTCATATTTACAAGGACTTTTGAGGACTTTGTTCATTCTTTGCTGTTACCAATTATGAACTACATATACCAATTATGAACTTACACACTTATGAAATAAAAATTTTCAATCATACAACTTTGGTTTAAAGTGCATTAAAATAGACAAGGAAAACAAATGTGGAATGTATGTTTAGTATGTGTTTAAACCTAGTGTGACAAAACCTAAATAAAAACAATTATACACAATACCTGAAAAACCTCAGTTGGTTATTGCAGTTATATGTGGTTTTAACACAGATGATGCTAGAATCAAGATAGTTTATCCGTAGTGGAATGAACTTGAACTTAAGTTCATTGCATTGTTTAATTAAGTACTATGGTACTGCACACCCATTTTACATCAAAATGTCATGATTGTCTGATAAAGTCTGCTTTGGAGAAATAAAAATTGCTATTACAGGTATGTGGAGTTGCTCTCATCTTCACTCTGATATTCATCTTCACAGTTTTCCTCCAGCATTTTGATGAGCGTTGACAGTGTGTTGTTTGGATCCAGCAGAGTCACTAGAGGGACATTCACACCTCTTTCACAGAAAATAAGATTCTGCAGAGTCATGGCTAACATTGAGTCTATGCCTAAATCAAAAAGGTGAACATCATCATTCAGCTCATCCACCTCAACACCAGTTGTTTCACCAATCAAGAACTTCACATAATCACGTGGTGAGGATGATGTCATGGGTTGCTCGGGTCTAGACATGTTCGCTCCAGTTTTAATCATTGCTTCCTCTCCGATTTTGAACAACCGCATTCTTAGTGATTTGTTCTGACTGAATATGTTATTCCAGTTATTTTTCAAATTGAATTTGCAAATGACCTGTTGAGGTTTGTTGATCAAGAGGCACTGCTCAAGACTTTCATGGATTTCTGGAATCTCCAAAAGCATGATTCCCTTTGCCTCCAGAAATCGTTGGAAATGGACTTTGTTGAACAGAAGACCAAGATTCAAAGCTCCCCAATTAATTGACTGTCCAGAAAGCCCAGTGTTCCTCCGGTACTGACAGAAAGTGTCCATGAATGTATTAGCTGCAGCATAATTCGTTTGTGAGGCATTGCCAATGAAGGCAGAGATGGAGGAATAGCACACAAAATAATCCAGATTGCATTGAATGGTAGCACGGTGAAGGTTAATCACTCCATTTACTTTTGGCCTCATAACTTTCTCATAAAGAGATTTGTCAAGATGTTCAATTAGCCCATCATGCAGAACGACTGCACTGTGAAACACCCCTTTGATGGGACTGGATGGAAAATGCTTTTCAATATTAGCAATCGTCTGGTGCACTTGCTCAGAAACAGAAACATCACATGGCAGAGACTTAATGGTAGAACCCCAGCGGCTACTGACCTGACATATTTCTTGTTGCGTCTGAGGGTTTGGATTACTCCTAGACAAAATGACAATTTTCCCTCCTCCTTTCTGAGCGATGAACTTTACTGTCTCAAATCCCAACCCTGTTAAACCACCTGTAACAATATAGACTGAATTTTTCTGGAACAGACATGGTTTAAGCATCACGGGTATGTCAGACAGCTGGTTCTTGGCATCACTATTCAGGACGATAATGGGTAGGATCTGGCATGTGAAGTATGATTCAGATTCTTTTACAGAAATAAGATCAATGTCTTGAGATTTTACAACAGCTGTTGTGTCCAAAGACAAAGCCTTTTTGTCCAAATGCATGGATTTTAGCCAACGGTAGATGTGTGGCATTTGCATTTTCAGTAATCCTTTTTGAATTATTTGGGACATGGGGAGGGTATGGAAGCGGACCTCCTCATTTGTACCTCTGAATTTCGTAGCATTAAATGGAAATTCTGTCTGATTTTCAAAGACAAGAACAATGTCATTAATGCCTCTAATGCTGCTGGCCATTTCAATTATTTTTAGCGTATAAGGAGGTAGAAGAACAGCTCCCACAGCTTCACTAAAGTCACAAGACAGCTGATCAGCCTGCATGCTCACTTTGACGTTCCAGCCTAATCTATTTGCAATGGAAATTAACACATTCATTAAAGCTGAGTCAGGAACAGTTGAGAAAATACCCAGTTTCTTTTGCGGTTTAGCCTTGGGTAAAGCCTTGTGCAAGATCTGCCAAGCCAGTACCATATAGGAGATGCAAGGGGTGCCATTCAGGAATAAAAGCTTTTTTGCTTTGCAGCAAACGGCTGCTGGGAGAACTACTTTAGAGGTGGCAGCCACAGGGTAGCAAGACACAACATGATCACCGACTTTAAATCTACTGACATCTTTACCGACAGCTGTAACAGTGCCGCTGAAGTCAAGGGCTAAGAGCTTATGGTTTTCAGTAGTGTGCTTGTTCCAATACAATGTCTGACCATAAGTCAGGTCAGAAATACTGACTGGAAAGTAATCTGATGAATGAACACAGATTTTACTGAGGCGAAGCTCAATATTTTCCCTTGATTGAGTTCAATAGAATTATCCATTTGAGTCACTGACAGATTTGTCATTACATATGGGTCAGATGTTTGCAAGGTAAAAACTTCTTCATCAGGCAACATGTGGACACTTCTTGAAGAGATGGTTGGCATAGGTGTGTGGGTGATTTCAGGTTTAAGAATTTTGCCTTCCTTCACCAATAGCTCTGGATATTTGTCACAGGGGTACGATCTGAGAACCTGAACCAAAGCTTTGATGTCTTCAAAAGTGCCAGAGCCAATGTCGATCAGCTGAAATGAAAGTTCTGGCAACTCAGCTGCACATGCTCTTGTCATGCCTAACAGAACAAACCCAGGATTTATGTAGTCCACTATGCTCTCGGAGGTCCTATAAGTTATTACTCTGATATCACCTCGGAAATTAAGTGCTCTGAGATATTCAACAATCTTTCTGAAAATCTCACAACAAACTGCCATGCTATTCAAGACCTTCTCAGATTCAAGGGTTGATAGGTCTGTATCACCCCACATAAACAAAATTTCCTGGAAGCTTTTCTTCACACTTGAAATGTTCAGTTTTGACAAAATAAGCTCAACTCCACCTTCTAGCAGTGTGTTAATGTATGAAGAAGGCACATATCTAGATGTTGAGTCCAAGTACTGTTGCAAAGCTTTAGAAATTCCTACCTGGTCAGAAAAAATCAGTGCCTTAATTGGTGTATCATATGTGACCACTTCAGATGTCATACTAAAGCTGTTATGGAAGAAATACTCATTGACTACTTGGGAACGACTTCCTAGCATTCTGATCGTCACATGAATAAGTTCAACCAGCACTCTACCCTGTTTGCTCGCTAAGCAGCCACATATGTCAAAACCATCTTCTGCCACATGCATTGCTCTCAGATATACAATCATCTCCTCTTCCAATGGTTCAAATACAGTCAGACTTCCAATTTTTGCAGGAAATTGGGGTCTTGCTGATAGGTCATGCCCTATAGTTACAGGAACAAGTTGCATAACGTAATCCAAGACCACAGGGTGAAGATGATAGTCATGTAATTGAGGCAGTAATTCCTTTGGGACCTTCAAAACAGATATAGCTTCTCTAAATGCTTCCCACAATAAACATCTGCCTTATTTATGAAGACAGACCCATACTCAAATCCTGTTTGACTTAGCTGCTTGTAGAGTTCTTCAGTAGTCATGTGGAACATGCATCTTTTGTAAATAGAGTCTAGTGAAATGAGCTGCTCTTCAGGCATTCTTTCCGGTTTGCTTCTATTGTGCCGAATGCATAAAGTGCTGAAATAGACTGTATTTTGAAGTTACATGTATTATCTTCCAAATGGTCTGGATCCAGATGTACTTTTATATCTGGCGCATTCCGGGTAAAAATGTATGGACTCTGGAATGTTATGCTAAGCTGCAGAGAACTTAGTGGAACCTTAGGTTTTGCATATGCCATGAAACTTGCTAAACCCAACTCTGTGTAAAATGCCCCAGGAATTATGGCAACCCCACTGTGCTTGTGGTCTTGCAAGAAGGCCACTGATTCAGAGGATAAATCACAGGTGAACACTGAACTGTCTTCACTCATTTGTGTAACTACTGGATGGTTGCCAGTTGGACCAATCAACTGCAAACGAGAATCGAATACATCTCTCTTCACATCATCAAATTGGTAGCGAGGGTAGGGAATTGGTTCAGACTCAAAACCTTTGTAGAACATTTCCCAGTCCACTTTGACCCCAAGCTCAAACAGTTTGCAAACAACTGCAAGCATTGTCTCATGATCTTTATCAGGTTGTACTGAGGAAAGCACAGCAAAGTCTTTCCCCAGCGTCTCAGTGATGTACCTCTGCAGAGATCTCCTTGGGCCAATTTCAACAAATACCACACTCTTTTTGTTTTTAGCTACAGATTTCACAGCTTGTTCAAATTGAACTGGCTCTCTGATATTTCTTGCCCAATATTCACCGGTAATAAAATCTGAAGAACACAAACTAACACCTGTCACTGTTGAGAACAATTCTGTCTCCAAATCACATGCTTGTAAAGAACCTATACTCTCTTTCACTTTAGATATAATGGGATCCATCTTGTAACTGTGGTATGCTGCAGGTACATCCAAAATGCGAAGGAACAAATCTTTTCCACTTGCTGAGTTGCTCAGTTTCTGATGGAACCTATCAATGACATCTGCATCTCCTGAGAGTGTGCATGACTGTGGACTGTTAAAAGCAGCCAGACAAATCCTTCCTGAATAAGATGGAAGCATTTTCAAGATTTCAGTAACGGCCATATTACTGACTACCAGCATCTTCCCTCCTGTCACAGTGCCTTGCAAAAAACTGCGATAGTGTATGACTTTCACTGCATCGTCGAGTGACAACAAACCAGAACAGTGAGCTGCAGCAACCTCTCCAATAGAGTGACCCAAAACAGCATCAGGATTGATGCCCCAGTGCTTCAGAAGTTTGACAACAGCAACCTGAATAGAAAACAGAAGAGGCTGGGCAATCTTTGGATCAGACAGCTCTGTACTTTCACTTTTTAGCATCTCTGTCAGATTCAAACATCTGTAGCTTTGCAACAGCCTTTCAATCTTCATGATTTCTTCTTTAAAAACTGGCTCTTGTTTAAGCAGCTGTTTGCACATACCCTGATATGTAACACCATTGCCACAAAACACAAAAACTAGCTTGGAGGTCGTCTTTGATGGTACAACCTTTTTCTCCACGGCAGAAGTAAGTTTCTCTTGCAGATCTGCCAACGACGATGTTTGAAATACTTTTCTGTATTTGTGTTTCAAATGACTTCTTCTACATGCAGATGTGTACAGTAAAGACTGTAGATCTGATATTTTTCCTGCACTTATCTGTTTTGCCGTATCTTCAATTATATTTTTTATGGATTTTTCAGAGGTTGCAGAGACCACAAAGTACTGATGGGATTTGCTTGTCAGCTGAGCTTTTGGCTTTTTTGACTGCACATATTGTCTGACATGCACATGTGCATTTGTTCCACCAAACCCAAAGTTGTTAATTCCTGCAGACCTCCCTGCTCTGCAGTCACTGACCCATTTTTCAGCTGTAGTGGGGATTTTCATATTTAGAGATTTGACATCTATGTTAGAGTTTTCCAAAGAGTAGAACAATGATGGCACAATGGTTTCATGCTGCATCATCAAAAGAACCTTTATGAGCCCTGCAACCCCTGCAACAGATTCTGTGTGTCCAATATTGCTCTTAACAGAACCAATGATGAGTGGCCCTGACAACTGAGGTCGTGCTTTGGCAATGACTTTTGAGATGCTACCTGCCTCTATTGGATCTCCAACTGGAGTTCCAGTCCCATGCGCCTCAATGTACTGGACACTAGTCAGGTCAGTCTCTGTTGAGTAGATTTTTCTAAGCAGGTCCTCCTGCTGTGCCATGGATGGTTTGGTAATTGGACTAACACTGTGGCCATCTTGATTTACTGCAGTTTTGCTGATGATACCCCAAATATGATCATGGTCTTCGAGAGCCTGTCAAAATACAGACAATACAACGGTTTTTATTATCATAAGGTACACATTGCTGCCCTAGTGCTGTGTTTGAATGAGACAAATATTTCTTTACTTTTTTCAAAGGCTTTAGCAACACGAGCCCACATCCTTCACCTCTACCATATCCATCTGCTTTATTGCTGAAAGGTTTACTTATTCCATCAGAGGAGATCATTTTTGCCTTGAGAGAGCCACAAAATGGTTGGTTCCAATATACAGGTCACACCACCACACAAGGCCATTTCACAGTCACCTGTTGATTAGAATAAAGATTAAGCGGGCAGCTTAATGGCTAATAATTTGTTTGATTAATTAGTAAAACTTAGTAAAAAGCAAGAAAAGATTAACTATATCGACCTAAGGCAATAAGCAGATTACCTTGAATATACTGACAATGACAAATAAGTGTACTGAAAAATGCTTTTTTATAGAATTTCTTCCAAGATAAACCTGCAGACAATTATAAGGTTACTCACAGGTTTTTCCATGTATCTTGAAGTTATTGCCACAGTTCTATGAATTTATGCTTTAGTTGTAGTTGCTGCACATATATAAATTCCTTATTTTACATCCCTAATCCTATCCAAGTAGCAGGTCATTTTATTCATACAATGATGGGGCAGGTGCTTAAAACCAGCTACAGAATCTTGTGCAATTTCTTATATATAAAGTTCTTGCCTCCGTGAAATTAACCAGTATTAACTTTAATATCTCTACCGCATGGTTAAGCTTACTTGGATAAATAATAAATACATCAAAAGGAAGAGTTGAGAGATTTTTTCATAGCTGTATTGCCCCATCTCTGTCTTTTTGTTGCCATGAGGGGTTTGGATATTTCCAGTTTTCAAATGACAACAGCAGTTTACAAACTTCAGGAAGTCACACAGAAGAAATAACACTGTTATTTTATATAAAATTTATCTAGGATACTAATAAATTTGAGGGAATGTTTATTAGCTCCTTTTTGGGGTGAAGGTTAAAGGGTTAACGCTGTCTTTATGGTCGCATTAGGATTTCTGCTGGGAATCGGATATGTGCGTTAAAATATAGATCGGACGTCCAGATATCGGATATGTATCAGATTAAAATTCACATTTGAAATTAAACCAGATCAGGTGTGAAAAAAACATATTTATCAATACTACCTTGTTTAATAGCTTGACAAGCTAAGTGAAGAGCGACGAGAGATGAGGAGCAAGCACAGTCGATGGACAGCGAGGGCCAGTGAAGTTGAATATGTATGAAATGCGGTTGGCGGCAATGCTCATTGCGATACCAGTGCCATGGGTGTGGTCTATGTGTTTTGGATTATACCTCACATTTGCCAGCTCAAAGTCTCTGTTCATTAGGCCTGAAAACACAAAACATGTTAGCTTTGCGATTCATAAACACTTAATATATTCATATTACAAGTTATACATAGTTATACAGGTATACATATTACAAGTTCCTCGCTCAGTGTAAAATTAGTTGCAGGGTTTAGAAAGGCAACCATTAAGTTGATCAACTTGTGTGCTATTTGTGACACCAGAAAATACAGCACAAATTCATTTTGAGTTCAGAGTCGCTATTTACCAATGCATCTTTACCACAGGTTGCTCCGAAGGTCCTTCCCATGCAATAAGCGCATGTGTGTTTTTGTTTTTTTTACTGTGATTAACAGTTTCTTTCACTTAAATCAAAAGTTACTTTCTTTTATTTAGATAATACGTTACCCAAAAAAACTCCTGTTCTTGTTCCACTGGCTTTTTCCATTGGTATTCCAGCATCCTCTAGTGCTCTGTAGCTGCACTGCAGCAGAAGTTTGTGTTGAGGGTCCATGTTGCTCGATTCCGCATCAGTGATGCCGAAGAACTTGTGGTCAAACTCATTCAAGCTATACAGAACAAAAGGGCAACGATGGGATTATTGCTTTTGGGATTAAAACAATAAAAAATTCAAAAGGCAAGACAAGACAAGTTCCTTGTCCTCACAACCAGATTGCCTTAAATGAATTGACACAGACAAATAAGTGTACTAAAAGATTCTTCAAAAAAAATTTCAGTCAGTAGGTCCTTCCTCAGAGGAATCCAATGAGGAGAAGTGTTTGTACAACTAATCCCATGACTGTCCAAATATGAGCCAGTCATCACAAACACTGTGTTTTCTCATGGGAACCAGGGATGCTCTCCAAAACTGTTATAAGACGCAACAAGACAGGGACAGCTTGAAGGGCAAGAACTTGTACTGATATTCTCAGGGATCACGATTTCAGGGATGGATGAATTTGAAAATTGCATTTGCATTATGCAGTGACATTTTAAACAGTGTAATCCCCCAAGTGGGACAAGCAGCACTGAAGATGTACCAGAAAGGGGGCAATGAGGTGGAATACAGGGACATGGATTGACGGACTAGGGGGTGGACCGAAGCAAAGCCTCCTCTGCTCTGAAGCAAAAAACTGAGTTTGCGTTGCACCTGTTGCCTGTTTATACTCTGGATGCAACCTCATGCCAATGTGCATTGACTCGTTTAGTTTACACTCAAAGTGGATTGGTCTCTTTGTGAGATTCCTAATTCCCAATTAGTTGTCGAAAGTGACCAACTTCAAAAAAACAGGTTTAAATCATTGCTATCAAGTGACTAAAGCATTTAATCATGTTAAAATGTGTTGAAATAAACACATATGCAAGCTTCCACCTCCACCAGGTATGAGACATAATACTTATTATTCTTTTAGTATTATTCTTGTGTTTTTATTCAGCCATTATCAGCCTTTATACTGGCAAAAAAGGCTATATCAAATCACATCGATTCAACATTTCAACTATTATAATTTTTATCTCAGAACATTTGACCAATACCAAACTAATAACAACTATAGATTTGTTTATTTAATTATATATAAGTGATATATCTTTGTTTACAAAAATAGACTTTTTAATTTCCCAAACCTACTGCTAGATTCTGGAAGAAAAATTCTTTAAACAGTGGTTCAAGAGGATGTGATGCTGTTCCTTCAAGATTCACTCACAACTTATCTGTCCATAAAGCCTATGAAAAATCATTTATGGCCCTGATCTTAAAAACCTAAAAAAAAATACTAGAATGCTGCCTAAGTCTTAATGGATGTTCTGTAACATCCTCATCATCAGTCAAGAATTTGAGTGTATTATTTGACAGGAACCTGTCAGTCATTCAAACTCAAATTTCTAGCATTTTGTAAATCTGCGTTTTTCCATATTAAAATACAGTTGAGTATACCCCTCGCGTTTCAGCAACCATTTTAGCATATCTTCTCATGGGACATTACCATACAAATGAAACCTGTATATATTTAGATTAGTCGGTGCAACAACTTCTATGACAGTAAAGATTTACTGTCTTAAAATAACTCAACATACAGCTAACATTGTCAAAAGAGCTGGCAACAAAACTGATAACAGCTATACTTTGTTTAACTATGTAAACCCACATGTCCTGTTCACCATACAAATGTGTATTTTAGATTAGAGCAGTTAAAATTTAGGGCTTTGAGTACAATTCTGGACGTTCAACATGGCACTTCATGGCAAAGAACTATCTGAGGATTTGAGAATTAGAATTATTGCTCTCCACAAAGATGGCCAAGGCTATAAGTAGATCAGTAACACTCTGAAACTCACCACATGAACTCCTGCACTACACTACTGTTGGACTTCATTTCCCATACTCCATTGAATAAATTGGTTGCATCTGCAATTTTAATTAAACAACTCCAAACACAGCATTACCGTCTTCACGTTCTACAAACCAGTTTGCCTTTCTTTCATATGTCCACAAACATTTGTTCAGCTCTCAATGATGTTTGATGTTTTACTAAAATTAATATTCACATTAAGACAACTGAGCAGGCTAATCCAAGTTTTCAGAGTCACTGGTAGGTGAATCTGATCATATTTTGAGCTCAGCTCTGCAGGGTTGGGTTTGAGGAATCCTGCTTCAGTGACTTCGGGAGAGGCAAGCGAGAACCTGCCTCATGCTATACCTCTGTTCTGTTTCTATATGCTGCTGTCACTGTTGCACTTTGTCCCTTGATAAAATAAGTAAATGAATTAAAGTCTTACCCTTCGATGAGTGCTGCCTTTGCTGTGTTTGTCTTTCCTACTTTACTCTCATCTGGATCGTACCAATGAGAGAGATTAAACCTGTCATTTGGTATCTGAACAGTACAGTTCTCTCCATGAAGGAGGACTCTCCAAAAGTTTTCAAGTCCTCGCCTAAAACCGTTGAGAACATACCATGTTAATATAATTTAGGCTGAAATCATATAAAAATAATGAAAACTGTTGACAATTACCTCCAGGAAAATGGCATCCAATGCCAACAACAGCGATTTCTGCATAATCATCCATCATGTTTCACATCGTTGAGTGCAGATACATTTGTACAGTCTATAGACAGCAAACTTTATAGTTGAGGTAATGTATTTGACATAGAATGGACCATTATTATTAATCATTTAGAAAAATATATATATAATATAAAGAGACATCCTGAAAATCTGGTTTTAATGCAGCTAAGGTAAGTGTTTGACTATTTAAATTAGATTTCACTGTAAATGAAATGAATATTTTTAAAGTGTTTATATTTATAATTTTATATGTTTTTCAATTTTGTCTTAAAATAATGTTTTATTGTAATTTTAACTCTGTATAATAATGGAGAAAAATTAAAAAAGCAATTCAAATTAAGCATATTGTCTTACCTGGATACTCAGGATTGCCTTGTGTTTTTGAAAATGTTGATAAGAGTCTACTCTATATTTATTTAACTAAAGGAGGAGGAATTATATAAAAAAAGCCAATGATTGACTAGAACACACTGGTAATCATTGCCTAGAAAACACTTCACGTAAAATCATGAAACATTTTTTTTCAGAAAATTCCTTTGACTAATGTTAAGTGCAGTCATTTACACTGAAATAGATAAAATTGATTTAATGCTTTATTGGACGTTTGGTATTTAGATAACTGAATTCAGCTTTATTCCAGACTCAACAAAACCTCTCAAATGGCCACGTTAGCAGAATGTACAATTGACTGCAAAGGCTAGTTGACTTCCTCCTTCTCAATCATGTATTTGTTATTGGATCAAAAAACTCGAATCACTTAATTATCGTACCCATGTGATGCTCATGATGTGCTATGTTTTTGGCCATTGATATTGGTTTCTTGTTCCCAAAATTGACAATCCCCTTCCTAAATTGGGATTATCAATAAGTGTTAATGCTGCAAGATGGCTTGTGGAAAAAGATCTGCTTGCATCAGGCAGGCAAAATGGAATCATGGGCAAATTTATGACGTTGTCCCATCCTGGGCCTCTTTGTGGAATTCAACACCTTAAGTTTCAGTGATTTGATTGAATCTAAAGTTTTCTGATTCTCTCTAATACCCTACAGTAAGATAATACATTGTTGTTTGAGTAAACATTAAAAATATAATGCTAGAAATGTTATAATTAAGTCAATTAAGCATAAGACTAAGCATTTGAAAAAAACAATGAAATGTAACAAAGCAATAATTTCAAAATGAAAGGCATTTTTATCAAGCTGTACAAAATTACAATATGTAAACCAATAAAAATCAAACCCTCTGAATACAAAAACATCTAGCATTTTATGGTCAAAAGTTCACAGTACAAGCAATAAGGTAGACAGTAAAATTCAAATGATACAAAAGCAATAGTTCGTTAAACTAGTCCAAGAATTAACTTTAACAAGAATATGGTAGCCTCACATGGCCCCGGGGGGGTGAATAAAGTAATCACCACATGGACCCAAATCATAACTGCTGCATTTTATTAGCAAATATATAAGCAAAGTGATCACCCAAACAATTACAGCCCTTTCAGAACCTTAGCGTCGCTGTTCATTTACTATAAAATACATGAGTATGACACCATGGTAAATAAAAAATACAAAGAATATATATTGTCACGGTGATGAAGGAACACACGGATAGGAAGAAGGTGCTCTCCTTGGGGGACCTTGGCTGAGCGGTCACAATGCTGGTTTCTGGAATGCAAGGGAGAGAACATATTAAGTCTTAGCTTTTTGGAGATTATGTCTGAACTATGCCTCACACGGCTTATCTGGCCTTGGGTTGACGATCTCCAGCTGTGGCCGATCAGCCCGTGATAAGTGCGCGCAGGTCTTCCTCGTCCCGTTTCCAAGGCAATGCTGGTGTTAGCTTGGGACACTTGCCACGATATACATAATTGGCCTTAACGAGAGAAACGAGCGCTGATCCGTATAACTCTGACAGAGTGCACGTGTGATTCATGAAACCGATCAATCTAATCATATGAACAATTGCACGTTGATAAATGTGCCAATTGACTATCACGCCCCTAAAGGCAAAAAAAGACTGTACCTCTTGTTTGACTTGTTTCTATTTATACGCAGAAAATTTTCTGTTTTATTTGGTGTGCTATTAGCACACAAAATAGAAACAGAAATGAGCTTGTGCTAAATTCTATTACAGTGCCACATGGAGATTGATATACGAGCAGTTGTTGTTGTTGTTATTGGCCTATTGTTGTTATTAGTAGGCACATTTTTATTAGCCTGTTTGAAAATCTATTCATTTCTTTTTGTTCATGGCTCTGAGTGCAGATATAGTAATAATGTATTTTAATGGTTTTATTAAGCATGTTTAATCTCCAATCTTTCTACAATTGTCACACCCCTGCACTGTTTTGTGTTTGTTTGCTTTCTCTGTGTGCTCTGTGTGACCCCAATTTCGACTTGGGGTCTGTCAAACGGTTCTGGTCTGGTACAGAATTAAATGAGTGCTGCTGTTAAATAATGGATCGGTTGTTCTGTTGGTGCACGTTTACCAAACAGGACCCATGCAGGACTCTGCTTTAAACTCGTTTGCGTCTCTCCGTCAGATAGCCCTATGTGTGTTATGCGCCATTTGCTGGCATTTCCACACAGCGGCAAGGGGTGAGATTATGCAGCTAATGATTACAAGGTGGAGTCACTAGCAAAATGGCTGAAACAAAAAAACTAAACAAAAGACATTTTTTGATAAAGGAAATTAATATTTTAGAGGAGGTGAAGCTACAAAACCATAATTTCCGGCAGGCACTGTCAATCCTTGGAACAACTGCATTGAACAACAACCTCCATGGAGGAGTAGGGTTGCGTCAACCTGAACCAGGTCCATCATGCTCGAAAGACCAATCAGATTCCATTCCTATTGGCAGACACCTACCATTTCCCAATCCAAGCTGGTTTGGAAGAGAGGAGACTTGCACTGGAGGAGATTTGCAAGGCCCTCCATTTCAGTGCCAGTTATCTTGCCAGATGAGTCAGGTAACATTTTTGTTTAATGATGATATGTTCTAATATAATAAATATTATTAATATAATTAATTTCCATATGTAGTTAATACTCATCACATTGTGCATTGTCTTTTGCAGATCTTGGGGAACAAGCCACAAAGTTGAATGAATAAAAAAACATTTAAATTGAAATGTTTTGATGTTTGTTAAACCACTCAAAGCATACGTCTCATTGAAATACTATACAGCACAAGTTTTTCACATGTAAATTGTTACTTAGTACTTTTCAAAAATAAGCCCTATGGTTACACAGAGAGGGCCAGGATTAGGCCATAGTTCAATTAGGACATTTAAGTATTTTTTCTAAAAACATGACTGGTCTAAGATGGAAGATGGTAGATGGAACAAAGGTACTGATATATTTTAAGATCAGTCAGTGCAAGTTTCCTTCAGTTGAAACAGCTCAGACATACATTTTAGTCTGGATTAGGCCTTGTCTGTGAAAAGGGGGGGTATAAAAGAATACATTTAGGGAAGAACTAATTAATTACATTTCTAAAATCAAAGGATTCAGTTTCTTCAAGTTGGGCCTTTAGGGGCCCCTGCAATTAGTGGAATAGATCACAGGCAGTGTGTGATATGTGAATATTATCACAGCCTGAAAATCTTTAATAATATGGTTTCTGTGAGCAATTTTAGGATAGTATATAAAATTCAGACTTCAGTAGTCTTGCAGAGGAAATAAAGGCTGCACTACGATGAGTTCTCCAGTTGAGAGTGAGGCAAAGAGAAAGGCAAAGAGACGACCACAGAGTGCATTACTCACTATAAATGCCTTCACCAGGCAGCATCAAAATTATTCTGTTTAAGGAGAATAGTCAGACAAGCAGGAGATCAACAACAGAGACATGGAAATCAGAGACAAAGACAGAATCGTGAACAGAGTCAAGCGAGGGTCGAGGCAGGTAGCTATGATCAAGGTCAAGGTATACAGGCAAGGGGCCAGAAGGCATGATGGGTGTAGTTCTGGATGGTTAGTACTCGGGAGAGGGTTCGCTATGGTGGCTGTTGGAGAGAGCCACAGAGGCGTGGTTAATGACAGAGCCCCCTTCCTGTGAGTGGCACCTGAAGCAAGGAACAATTCTACGCCAAGGTTTTCCCCGTGGTTGGGGAGCAGGCTAGTCTGGGTGGTCCTGGTGGAAGTTGGTGGTCAGCGTGGGGTCCAGCATGTCCTGGGCATTGACTTTGAGTGTTTAGAAAGGGAAGTGAAGGGAGCCGCCGTGGTGCTGTACCAAATAAATCACCGGTAGAAATTGGGAAATCCCCGATTGGCTGCATCTCCTTCAGTGTCTAGGGGTTGAGGCCAGTGGACAACAGCATGAACCTTTTAATCATCCACGGTCACCCCCTGAAACAAATAATGTAGCACAGAAAGGAGACTTGGGTCTGATGAAACTTATACTTCTTCAATTTGTCGTATAATTGGTTTTGTATAAGGCATTGGAGGACTGCTCTGATGTGTTTTACGTGGGAAGAGAAGTCTGGTGAGTATACGAGGGTGTCATAAATGTAGACAATGAGATGTAGATTCAGAATGTCCAGGAAGATTTCATTGAGGAATGCTTGTAACACAGAAAGACTATTGGAAAGCCTGAATGACAACTAAATACTTGTAGTGTCCAGTAGTGGGGGAGAAAGCTGTTTTTCACTGATCAAGTTATAGACGCAGATCGAATGAAGTACTTAGTGTTCCGTAGTTGTTCGAGGATGGCTGGCACAAGGAGTAAAGGGTATCTATACTTCACTGTTATGTCGTTTAAAATGCAGTAGTCTATGCATGGACGGAGACCTCTATCCTTCTTCTTAACAAAGAAAAACCCTGTTGATGCGGTTGAGGTTAAGGGACTCATTGCGATACATCAGTTTAAGAGGGTCCGAACTCCACCCGGTTTGTAGTACAACATTTGCACTATCCTTAAAGTGTTCATATACAACTGTGTACTTTGTTATTATATAATTTATTTGTGCTCAGTAATGTCATTTTGTTTTATTTCTTTATTTATTATTATTTCTAAATGGAATAAATGAATAAAAAAGAATCAAAATATACTTAAAAACAAAATGAAAGTCACATTGAAGTTAAATAAATTTTATGGTTGTACCTCATTACTCTCTCCTTACGATACACTTATTACTGGTATTTACGATTACTCCGTAGCACTCGTAGATCTACGATGATTTACAAGTGCTATTTAAGTTACAATGCTTTTGGGAAACAGACCGCAATATTAAGATCAAACTTTACCTTACAATGCTTTTGGTAAACACAGCCAAGGGGTGAATTATTTTATAAAATCTGGGAATTATGAATTATGAAATAAGATCCTGTTTTTTTTTTTTTTTATATATATAAGTATGTTTAAGGAATGCTCATTCTGTTCTTAGATATATAAAGAGTTTCTTTTCATTCATTTATATGCATTTGGCTACCTACCAATAGGAAAGGAAATGGTCTGTAAAAACATTTCACGTGTGTACGGGCCGAGTGTGGCATAAACACGTTTAATTCTAACACTACCCCCCAAGTTTTACAGACAAGCAAGTTTTATTTTTAAACATATTTATACTTTATACAAAATTCACAGGGGTTGATTTTTTACTAAAAGTTAAAAAGTTGAAATGGATGAAAACACAGGTGAGTGAAATGATAATGATGTTTATTGACACAGATGAGGGACAGAGATCGATGGCAGGTAATTAATGAATCCGTTGGCAGTTTTGATTGATAATAGCTGAGGCTTGACTTGATTCTCTGTTTTGACGGGAACTTGGCTCTGATACATGGAGAGACAGGCGACACACTGGAACTGGAGGAGAAGACAAGAGGTAAGTTTCAAGGTAAGTATTCATTAAGCTTTGACTCAATAGAGCTTTAGTGGTGGTCCACTTTGTGTAGCAATGAGACCGGACACTGAGGGAGCTGTGGCATGTGCTTTTGTGCTGGTGTTGACGAGGTGATCATGAGGTGCACGCGTGACTGATTAGAACTCAGGTGACTGGGAACGCTGTGGTTGGCTGACGGGGGTGCTGGATGGTGGTTGGCTGGTGGAAGAGCCTGGCAGATCCATAACAATCGAAGAGTCAATATTGCCCTTAGTTGCAAAAACACCCTTAAATATTCCACCAGCAATTTGACTGGCAATCACTCTCTCGCCCGCATGCAAACATCAAACTTCATACTGAACCTTTTACGATTGCAGTTAAGACATAAAATGTTCAAATAAAAGTTATTTTGTATTGTAAAATTTTTTACACCATAAAGAAGTAAATGGAAACTAAGACTAGTAAGATGTTTATTTATAAATGTAAATGCAGAAATTAAATACAGATGTAGTTACATATATACAGTAAATAAATAAAGTCTTTTTAAAGCGTTGGTATGTTAATACATGTACATACACAATGCTTTGCATAAAATATCTCATATAAATCATGTTTAACAAGAGTTTTTAATTGCAAAATATCACAGTTTTCAACACAAATGAGACATGAATGAATTATATGCTTGGATGGATGAAAAGAACTAAAGCCTGAGACTCGTCGCATGATTTTCAGACATCCCAGATGCAAGTTTGGCATCATGAAACAATTGTGGCCATGTCATACCCAAGTTTTTTAGATCAGTTACTAAAATTGTGCAATGTGTCTTGGGCTTTACATGAAAAGTCTGGAATTCTAGGACAGTCTG
Source organism: Puntigrus tetrazona (assembly GCF_018831695.1). Classification (NCBI taxonomy): domain Eukaryota; kingdom Metazoa; phylum Chordata; class Actinopteri; order Cypriniformes; family Cyprinidae; genus Puntigrus; species Puntigrus tetrazona. The sequence continues at coordinate 154,912 of NW_025047681.1, forward strand.
GATTCAGAAGTGGATATTCAACTGCCTTGCTCTCAGTCCTAAGATTGGCAAAAGCAATTTCCAAATCTTTATCTTGATGGATATGTCCGCTGCTTTTGATAAAGCTAACCACCGGATCCTCCTGTCAACCGTATTGGAACCGCACTCCAGTGGTTTGACTCTTACCTCTTAGATAGGTCCTTCAAGGTACCTTGGAGGGATGAGGGGTCCAAGTCGCAACATCTAGGTATTGGGGTGCCTCAGGGCTCAGTTCTTGGACCACTTCTCTTCTGTGTCAACATGGCATCACTACCCTAGTGAAAAAATACTATACTTAGGTACAATTTATTATGTACTTGATTATAACCAGTTATGTTTGTGGCACACTATAAATTGGTAAACTTGAAGTCTAATAAATTGGAACAACTACTTTAGTTGCATTAAGAACTGCTTTTGCACAACTAAAATGCATTAAGCACTAAAGCTATAATATACTTTGCATTCAAGAAAACATGAAATAGTAGCTCCACTATAGCACACTTTAAATATCCACTATTTTATTGAATTTTTTAAACGCAAAATTCATAACACATGGCATTGCTGGCATTTCAATTGGAATTCAATTACCACTGTAAGAGTGTTGAACATACATTAATAGTATACTAATATCAGACTAAGGTCATACTGTCCCTTATTGACACATTTTAGGATTAAGAGAATAAGTAAATAGTAAACAATTATTTTCCCCATTAATGACATCACACATTATATGAACATAAAGCTTGCAAATCATTGATAAATCTTAATATAGGAGCAGCAAGTGATGAGTGGAACAAAAAAATGTTTTAGAACTTGAAACTTGAAGTCAGTGGATACAGAATTAACTACCATCATCTGCAGAATGTTATACCATAATGGACACGATCTATGAGGAGCGCTAAAGGAAACAGTTGGATAGACTGGAAAAGTTTTATTCTCGTACATGCATCAAAACACAGACAGTTCTGTTTATGGAAGAATGTGAACATGCTGTTAATGTTTCAGTGAATGAGGAAGGAATAAACCCAATCGTAATATCTCAGCATGCTTCAACTCTTAATGTACTGTAAAAATGTGACATCTGCCTTCCCACCATCTATTTTATTATACTATAATGTTCTTGATCAAGGTTAGATAGATGTCAGTCATAAACTCTTTTTAATGACTCTCACTTGTTTTATTCAATCGCTTATGCATTATATAATAAAGTTTTACCTGCAATGATACAAAAGCTCGGTTTCACAGACAGGGCTTTGACTGAGGCCATAGTTCAATTAGAACATCTAAACACTTTTTATGAACGTACTTTCAAAAAAACATTACTTGTGTGCATCTCGAGACAAAACAAAGGCACTGATGTATGATGTCTTTCAGTTGGAACAGCTCAGACTTCTGTTTTAGTCAATTAATGTTTAAGTTTTTTTTTAATTGTCCTTAAGTCCGCCTTGATATGGAAAATGGAGTAATCATATCTTCTTCTGTGCTTCTAGCTGATTTTTACGGCACATGACCTGTTCCAGGGGAGACTGCTATGAAATATTGGATTCATCTCAATAAAGCTGTCGATATAGCAGATGAGTTTTGAGGAGAAAGGGATGAAGTATTGAAGATCCCAACTACGATATTTGCTAAATACTTTTTAGATTAGGTGTCATGATAAAAATATAGCAAAATGCCAATTAATAAATAAACAATAATGATCTTAATTGAACATTTAAGCTGATTTTCCGTTCAGCATTAAACGACGTATCATCGATGTTTCAATGTTGAAACAACAACAGACCTTATTTCAACCATATTTAAACCTCGATGTAAAGTGCTGGCTGGGAACACAATAAGCCTAAAGCAACAGCATGCCAGAAATGAATATCCAGAAATGAATATGAAACGAAGGGTTAAGATGTTACGTGGATGCCTTACCGCTCCTTAATATCTTGCTTCTCCCAGCGAAGAAAGCAGATCTTGTGTAAAGATGTTGTTGATGCAGGACATCGGGCAAACAGTCTATGTTAAGTTCATGAACTTGAATCTGGTAGGAACTCAAACCTCTGTCACAAAACATTCATGATTGAATGCATTGAGATGGAATTTGTCGACTTATTTGATCCTGAGCAAGTGGAAAAGCTGCTGATTAATACTGGAAAGATCGATTATATAAGAATGCAGCGATAAGATGTTGTGTTTCTATAGTTGTGATGCAATCAGCTGATGCAAGCTTGAGTCACCTGACCTGCCAGAACTAACAAGTAATGCTTGATTTATGCATTTTGGGAGACATGAACAGGGAGATAAATATTTTAAATATTCTATGTTTTATTATTAAAATCTGGCCAATTATTACTCCCATTATTACACTTCTCTGAGTTTGTTAGAAAAAAAATTTATTGGTGTATTCATTTGATTTTGCCTAGACATATTCATTCATGTCATGTATTTTTATTTTTTTTTAAAGAAATTGAGTCCTGAAGACACCTTTGGGAAACAGTCTTTGCTCACGTCTATCATAATGTCATCCAGAGCAGCAGAGCTGTTTATTCTGTCATACATCACTCACTGAGAGTAATAAGAACAAAAAAAAGAGAAGAATAAAAAACACAATAATGTGCTTTTATCAAATGTACTCATATGTAACTGGATTATAAATACAAAGCTGTTAAAATGCAAAAAAATGCGCACATTAAATAACTGCGTTGAAAATCATATTGATGAATGTAATGAAAAAAACAAATCTTGATTTAAGTAGAATAAACACAAAAACATGTAATATACAATGTATACATATGAAAATATCAGACTTCCAATTCAGAGCCATAGAGAGCTAAGCCCAAAAAGAAAAGTAAATTTATCCAATTTGTAGAGTGTGTGTCCCATGTGGGGTTGCCCCTAGTTCTAGTGCCCTAGTGTCTATAGGCTGAAAAACGGATGGATGGCCAGTCCACCAAAGGCTGAAAACACACACACACACACACACTTAAGTCTCAAATTTACATGTAGATTGTGAGGGAAACCAGAGCAGAATAGTGTATTTAGAAATTACCTTCTTAATTAATAATAACTGTGTGATTGATAATTTCAGAAACAGTCTGGATCAACACGCCATACGTTCATCTGTTGCCTGGTGGGACTCATGACTGCTTTAACTTTCCACTCACTGTCACTGTTCTCTGGGAAATTTTGTTTATTTTTTACGCGACTCTTACAAGTATCGAGGAAGGTCAGGAACACAGGTAAGAACACAATGCCATGGATGGCCCCAAAAAGAATGACCAAGAACATAATTTTGAAGAAGGTCCTGAAGATGTAGCTTTTAGCAGCTGCGAGCACCACCACACCTGCTATAGTGGACACTGCACCCTGAACAATCGGATAGCCCAGTTTATGTATAGCATCCGTGGCTTTCTCGTTTGCTGAGGATTTTTCACTCGACACAAAAGCATAGGATATGTGAGCAGAAAAGTCCACAGAAAACCCGATACAGATAACAAGATTAATCATAGACACAGAGTCTAAACTGACATTCCACAATGCCATGAAACCAGCAACGCCCACAATGACCGATGCGATGGCAAACGTCACCCAGAGAGAGCAGAGAGGGTTCGGGATCAGCAGGAGCGAAATGACTAACATGGCACATGTGGCAACCACCACATTTTGGACCGTATTACTGATGATGACGGCATATTGGTCGAAATAGATGAATGCGGGGTGGTACACAATCAGATCGACAGGTATTTGCAACTCCCTGCATTTTTCCGCAGTTTCTCTAAATGCATTCAGCAAGTTTTTCTCATCGATGGCTGTGCTGATGTTCACGGTTTGAACGAACACGCGTGATGCGTGAATTTGGTTGTTGGTGAAATTAACATCTTGGCTAAAACCAGACTGAATAAGAAATGGACCTAATTTTTCTTTGAATTGGTTTTCATCGTCTAAATCAAAACCGGCGTTCGTCCCAGACAGCATGTATGCATGAAGCCAAGAAATAGGCGGAATGCCTGAACCTGCCATTGTCAGATTTTGAAAATTTTCCAAACACACGTCGAGACTTTCACGAGCAGCTGGGCTCCAGTACTGAAAATGCTCGTTCTTTATTACTAACATGACATTAGGACCAAAATCAGAGAAGAATTCATCTTCTTTGTCATAGTAATCACCCACATATGAACCATCTGCTGCAAGGTTTTTCAAATCTAGACCTTCCTACATTTGGAAGCATCCATAGATACTGACTGCCAAATACCCAGCGTAAATCAGACACACCAGCATCTTAACCCACACGTTTGTTAGAAAAGGGCTGTAATAGTTTTTAAAGAAGGAATCCACTGGCATGGCATATTCCTTGCGTGTAATTTTATCATATGCGCCTCCAGCGCAACAACCTTTGCTATGACCACTGGTTTCTGGGAGTTTCATACAGGTCAGCCAGTGTCTGTTGCCTTTCTCTCTCCTTCCATTCAGTGCGAGACACGCGCCGAAGAAGGTGATGTTGAAGATGTAGCAGAAGAGAAGAGCTGTGCTGGTGTACATGCAGAAGGACTGCACCGAGCGGAAGGGCGTCAGCAGTCCGATGTAGAAAGCCAGCACGTCCGTCAGCGTGGTGATCGTGATGGACACGCCAGCCTCCTTATACGTTTCTGCTAAGCGGAACTCAACGTTTTTATCAACTTCGGTCTTCTGCCAGCAGGAAATCATAATGAACATGTCATCAACACCAACACCTGGGGGAAAGCAGAAACTGTGAACATCAGCCGAGAGACCTCTGCTAGGTGATTAAATGAATGAAGTTTACCGAGAATCAAAAAGGGGGCTGAGGCCACGGTCATGGCAAACGGCATCCCGCAGAAAAGGAGCAGTCCAAAGCTGGCCAAGACGGCAATACCAGCAGAGACAACACCAAAACCAGCCACCCACACCTTTGTCCTGACACAATCCAACCTGTCGAAAGAGAGACACGATAGATGAGCTTATTTGATTAATTTGGCTCGGCTTTGGCAGACATTTTGTTTGTAATGCCTTGTGATACCTCATACAAGACAGAATGGAGATGGTGATGGCCAGAAAATACGTAATGGAGAACAGGGGGATCACAGAGTCTGAATTGGTCTCGAACTCATTCTGTCTCGATACTGATGTAAAGTAAGAGACACTGACCTGGGGAAATTCAACAGAAAACACTATTTACTTACATTTCAGTTACTGTATACATAAATGTGCTGTTTTTTTTACTCAAAATTTACACTTACAAAAACTACTACTGAATTAATACTGAAATAGTACATGTACAAGTATACATACTACATAAAGAATAGTTACAATATACTTGAACCTTACTTAAGTATACTTAATGGACTTTAAGTATACTTATTTTGTGAGGGTTGTGTTGAAGGACACTGCTGAAGTAATTCCAGCAAATTATGACTAGACATGAAATCAAGCATACATGTGTTGGGTTCATTATCTCAAAGACTTTTGGTGGTTAAGTTACAGTTCTGGGATACGTCATATGAGGTACTTTTACACACCCAGTGGTTGTTAAGCATCTGTATTCAAGTAGATGTAATAAACAATTATTTCTGACTTACCGTTGTCTGGTCTGTGTAGTTTGAGAAGAACTCTATAAAGCCATCAAGCCAGTCTGAGTTTTCCTTTGTCATCTCCTCATCTAGGAAATAAAAAAGCCGGACCGCTTTGGCACTGTCCAGTACTGAGCTATTCGGTTTTAGCTTCACACCACCGACACTTGTGCCCAAAAACATGCCATTGTTCATCGGATATGTTATGGTTGAAGAAGTAATTTCAGAAGCATTGTAATTTATAGTGTCTAAAATTGCATTTGACATACAGAGTCCATTTGTTCTGGCACAGAGGTTTTCGAAATGGTTTCCTGTTAATATATTTTTACTTGTCTGTCTAACTCTAAAATGTCTTTAAAAGCTTCTTCAGTTAATATGTTTGTTCCGTTCAAGCCTGTGATTATCAAAGAAGCGTAAGTGCCTTCTGTCGCAAGCCGTAACTGAGAAAACTCTCCAGACTGTGGGAAATTCTCCAGCACAATTGCCCTCTCCAGCTTAGCAGGTCCATTGACAGGTGTGAACTGGTCTTCAATATCATTTGCCTCCCTCTCCTGAAGGAAGATAAAACCAGCTCCGAGGACAGTAGCTGCATGTAAAGATAATAACACAAACACACATGGATTTCTACCAACAAACGGCGAGCTTTTCAAAGGCCAGAGACAGAGGCTTTTCGAGGCAGTTTGTTTTACACTTCACCATCTTTTAAAAATACTTGCTTTGATTGTCTTGCTCTTCTACAGCATCCTCCTTCTACAGACTCAGTGTTGTCATAATGTACTTATAAGCTGAGCTTAACATTAACAACTGATCTGTTACTCATTAACAGGTAAAGAAACTTCCTTATTGACGCCTGCTGTCTATATCACTTGCAGAAATTAACTGCTTAAAGGGATAGTTCACACCAAAAAATGAAAATTTGACGTTTATCTGCTTACTTCCAGGGCATCCAAGATGTAAATGACTTTGTTTCTTCAGTAGACCACAAACAAAGATTTTTAACTCAAACCGTTGCAGTCTGTCAGTCATATAACTGTTTCTGTGTCATGGTGTGGTTGTGTGAAGGCGCGCACACGAGGAGAATATACTCTTTAAACAGTCTTTAATGATCCACAATGGAAGGGAGACAGGCAAACAGGAACCACACGCATACATAGACGAGACTGGACGATTTGACAAAGCACAAACAAGAACTTATATAAGACGCAGGAAATTACTTATTTAAAGATACACCTGAACGCAATGAGACAATCAACCGGGGCACACACAGAGCACATGGGGCATGAAAAACAACAACAGAACAGTCCTAATACCTGATATAATGGAAGTTGATAGGAGGAGAAGTGCAAGAGAGGGCTGATGAGATCAGAAAAGGTCACAAGTCACACTCGGAGCAGTGAGCTTGATGAGCTCAGAAAGGTCATGTCAAGTCACACTCAAGGAGCAGTTTGAGCTTAGTCACATTGTTACCTTTATGAGCTGAAGATTGCTGCTCTTCTGGTGGGATGATTGCTACTATTGTTCTTTTGTAAATCCTTTGAATAGACGTTGAATAAAGCTAAAGAAATAAATGTAAAATTGAGGAATTATACCGTCTCTTGTAAATAAACATGCACATTTGTAAACCGCATAATCAGATGCTATTATAAAAGGGCTCAGATAACCATGTCTGCATTGAACATGTGCACAAATTATACTTATAATTTAATAGAATTAATTGACTACAGTCAAAACCCATTCAGATCGACTGAGGTTTTTGCGCGAAGGCTATTCAATGCAACTGAGCTATCAATACGATTATCAGTTTGATTTTGTATTAGGGAAAATGTACTTAATAAATAGAGACACCAGCCTACATAGTCAAATGTTTACCGGGAGCCAGAGTAACTGACATCTTGGCAAATTTAAAGGAGGTGTTATTCACTTCAGCACTAATGAATAACAAAAAATAACATTAAAAAAGGTGTGTGAACTAGCAAGTACGATGTCAGACACTGTATTACGCTCCGGTCCCTTCACTGAAAAAAATAACATGTAAAATTTACTTAATAAAATCCTCGTAACAATTTGCACTAACACCGTTTAAGTAAAATTTACTGCTATAATTTTAAATAAAACACATTTACCAGAATCAAGTAAAATCTATGTATTACTATGACATAAAATATGTTAAAATATTAAGTAAATATTACTTAATACTTTTTAATGTAGGAACTATATTTATTCTAAGCATTTAGATAAAGTCTATATATTCTTTTAATATAAACCCACAGCTGTCCTTCAAATATTAAGTAGATTTTATTTACTGATATAAGGTAAGTTTTATTTAATATTTCAATTAATTTATTAAATATATCTAATTAAATATTTCTAAAAATATAGTAATTTTGTCTTCATTTAAATAAACCCACACACGGCTTAGACAATTAACATTTATTTTGTTCAACATTAAACAATGACTCACACAAATGTCTGGTTTTAAAGTTACATAAAACAAAACCTTTTTTGCACGACAACCATTTCCCTAGGGATTGGAGTTCTGAAAACAACTAAATTTGTCAAGATCAGAAAGTGTTTTAACCCCAAGAGGAATACAAAAACATGGGGTGAGTTTTAAACAATCATGGATATAATCCATGGATGTAACATTTTTTTTACTATTTCAATAAAAGTAACAATCCTCTCGAATAGTGCAGTTTCAACATTCAATGTTTCAATCTGTAATGCTTTAAAACGTTTTGATGTCTCAAATTTGCAATACTTGCATGGCCAAGACATAAGAAGTGTATTGTTTATCCTTGATGACACACCAGGGTTGAATACCATGCATCTGGGAGATTTCCGAAGTGCAGTCAACCTGCAAATGAACAAACACAATTAGTTATAGTAAAACAACAGAGTTAGTAAAAATACATTATATTAAAGATAGAAAAAAATGTGAGAACTAATTATTAAACAGAAGCTGAAATACAAGCAGGAGTTTTATTCTGATATGATGCTTGTTAACAATCATAACGTCTAGGGTAACAATTAAATACATTCATTTAAACACATAAGTCAATGTCAGAGCTTTTCAGACACTTTCTGGACTGAAAAAAAACTGATCTACCTATTGCAATATTTGATGATAGAGTACAAAAATCTCCAGTTACGTAGATTCTAAACTTTACATGGCTTATTATGAGTAAAATTATGCTGCTAAATTTCTTAGTATTTGTTCTACACAGTACTATTAATATCTGTAATGATATCACCAATATTTTTAACATTGTTTAACCAAATCTTTGGTCCTTTTTATTCTCAGTTTAGTAATCTATCTCAGAAGAAACGTTTGTGCAATCCACAAAGATTAACGTAAACTGTAGAAGGTATAATTTTTTTCGTATCACACGATTTATGTTATGTAATGCTTTGAAAGCGTGGGTACGTGTAACCTGATCGCACTTAAATGAGGAGGGTGGCAAATTTACGCAGGTCTGAACCTTTCCTAATGGAAATTTCGAATCAGAGTTTTAAACAAATTCACTAGCACACATTTCTTTGGTTTTAATCTGACTTCTGTATGAGAGTGCTTCATGGACTGCAGTGGAAAACGCGGGCCTACTAGAGTAATACAACAAAGTCAATCGGACTTTTAAAATTGTCATGGACCTATACATTGTCATAAATTACTACAAAAAGGCAATAACTTGCCTTACACACTAACTTTGCATCCTCGTGTGACAATCCCAACCGCACGGATCTTCTCCTTCTTTCCGGTTAGTCACGCGGATGTGAAGGTGCTAAGAAATAAGATTAAAATTACTCAGTATTTTTAGCTTTGTGTGCAATGACTTTAAAACAGTTAAATTATATGAGAAAATATATAATAAAATTTACTGTTCCCACTCAGTTCATTCTATACATGAATTAATTGTGTATTTATTTAAAATTTTACTTAGAAATTCTAATTCTCAATGAATTGTAATATTGTAATGTAAAAATTATGACAGTAAATCAAGTATATTTTACTATACCTCAAAGTTTGTTTTTTCAGTGTTCCCTGCTTACCGGGGTGATGAGATTTACAGCAGACTGTTGTCTCTCAGTTTCTCAGTTCGTATCCAGATCACATGGTGGATCAGCACCCAGATATGATGTTCATCTGAGACCAGAACACTTAGATGAGCCCCATGGACAGATCACCACAACTTTATGCGCATACACACTTACTTAGTTGGGGACACTTAATTTCTAGTCATTATCATCGATTTGATTACAGAGACCATCTCTGCACTTAATATAAAATTAAGTGTTTATTCTTGTCATTATGCATTACTATCACTCTACTATCCTATTTAGGAGCAAGAGACCCCCAAGCACTCAAAGTTGGACGACAGATATCTGTCGGGTGGCCGGGGAAAGGGCTCAGTGACAGTCTCTCCCCCTTATTTAGTAATCTCCATGACAAGGTGACTTGTTCATGGAGTAAGCCTTATTTGTCACTTTGTGCCACTGACATTGATCTATTTGTCCATAGTTGGTTCGAAGTCACAAGTCTACATGATATTGTCCCAGATTGAGGAGACTCTCACAGGCTCTCTTCCCCTCGGGACTTCATTGTGCCTGGAAAATCCTACAGACCTACAGACTGCAGACTAACATCCTCTCTGGTGGGTAAGGCATTTCAGGCAGTGGGTCAGGCTGGTGCTGCCCTGCACACCATGGTGGTTCTGCAGGCATACCAGGCTGACCTGCTGAAGGACTTGAGCACTGGCGGGTCCATCGTCGAAGAGGCATTTTTAGAACTATGCCAAGCCAGAGATCTCTCTCTCCATGCAACCAAGCAGATGGCCCATGCTATTAGTTGTTCGATGGCTGCCATGGATTCCACAGAGTGGCACTTGTGGCTTAAGCTCACAGGCATCAAGGACAAAGATCGCACTTTCCTCCTTGTTGCCCCATCTTGCCTTCCGGCCTGTTTGGCGATGTGGTCAACACAGGTTTCACAGGCAAAACGCTATGAGGAACCATTTATGAGGTTTCTTCCCCACCGCTAAGGGATGAATTTGGGTAGGTTATCCATTGTGATCAAACGTACTGTGTCACCAAAAGGTCTCTTTGATAATATTTACCTAATTCTGGATATTATTATTATTAATTATGGATATTTTGGATGTCTCCAGACTAGAAGAGTTTGGGTTTAGCTCTGGTTTTATTGACATGATAAGGGTTTTCAAGATAGAGTTGATCAGAATAATAGAGTTATGATCAGAGCAGGAGCTTGGTTCACATTGCCGGCATTAAGTCCGACTTAATGGATGTTGACTCGGCAGGGCTGCCCTTTGTCACCGGTCCTGTTCATTATTTTTATTGACAGGATTTCTAGGTGCAGTCGGGGCTGGATGGGGTCCGGTTTGGTGACCACAGGATATCGTCTCTGCTTTTTGCGGATGATGTTGTCCTGTTGGCTGCATCTGGCCAAGACCTACAGTGTACGTTGGGAAGGTTTGCAACTGAGTGTGAAGCTGCTGGGATGAGAATCAGCATCTCTAACTCTGAGGCCATGGTTCTCAATCGGACGAGTGAGGGGAGGATGGAACGAGAGATCGACAGAAGGATCGGTGCAGCTTCTGCAGTAATGCGTTCACTGTACTGGTCTGTCATGGTGAAGAAGGTAAACCGGTCGACCTTCGTTCCTACTCTCACCTATGGTCACAAGCTTTGGGTCATGACCGAAAGGATGAGAACCCGGATACAAGCGGCCGAAATTAGTTCCCTCCGTAGGGTGGCTGGGTGCTCCCTTAGAGACAGGGTGAGGAGTTCAGTCACTCGGGAAGAGCTCTGAGTAGACCCGCTGCTCCTCCACATCGAGAGAGGCCAGCTGAGGTGGCTCGGGCATCTGTTCCGGATGCCTCCCGGACGCCTCCCAATGGAGGAGGCCCCGGGGAAGACCTAGGACACACTGGAGGGACTATGTCTCTCGGCTGGCCTGGGAGCGCCTCGGTGTTCCCCCGGAAGAGCTGGAGGAAGTGTCTGAGGAGAGGGAAGTCTGGGCGTCCCTGCTTAGACTGTTGCCCCCGCGACCCGGCTCCGAATAAGCGGTAGCGAATGGATGAATGGATGGATATTATTTTTGAAATGTAAATAAGAGTTTTCTGTTTAAATACATGTCAAACTGAATTTATTCCTCTGATGTCACGTGACTATTCAAGTTTGCTGTTCTAGAAACAGTTTTTATTATTAAAAATGATCAAAACAGTTGTGCTGCTTAGCATTGTTGTGGAAAGTGCAACACATTTATTTTAGCTTACTGTTTACACTAAGTTCAAACAGCCCGCCAAACAGCCAGCCCACCTGGCAGAGGCTATTTACACACACACACACATATGTGTGTGTGTTTGTGTGTGTGTGTGTATTTATGATTTTTAAATCTCATATCATGTACGGAAGTCTAAAATGTATGTAAATAATCGAAAAGATGAAAAGTAGGGTTAATACTACATCCTAACGACGTGCAACACAATGCCGCGACACGCAATAAAATGTTTATTTTCCGTGTTAATCTGAGTTTATTTTCTAATTCAGAAACAGCATACAAACTATGACAGTAGACAATAATTCAAAGTTAAACGTGTCTAATGCGAATCTGAAAGTCACCTTATAATGTACTGAAAACATAGTTTACCTCAGATCTTGAAAACTATTTGAAGCAAAGATATGTTAAAACTATGATCGCTGCACGCTTCCAGAGAGAGCCCGCCCACAGACGCTTTTGATTGGCTGCGATATTTGATTGACTCGTCATTTCACTTGTATTTTGTCGCGTTGAATGCAGTTAGAATACAGTGTTATTGGAGGCGTAGAGAGGGCTTTATTGTCCCATGTATTTAATAATTTGAATTAAAATGTAGACTTAAGGTATTATTGCATACTGTTTTATACTGAGGTGCGTATAATAGTAACAGTATAAAAATAAAGGTGACATTTACTGCAGGAACACACACACATTTTTACACTTATAATTTTTTACACTTAGTTTTTGCATTGAATGCGTCTTTAGACTTTCAACTCAGATATGAAAACAAACAGTGAATATCGGTTATATTTATGCATTGTATCAGAGGATGATGACTGTCTGGATGTAGCAGCATGTGTTTGTTGGGGCAGATGTTTATGTTGTTTTACCGAATCGGAGAGATCCTGTGGGTAGAGCGAGAGATCTTGCATGAATCATCTAAAGCATGGCCTACATTTCTGAGTCTGAGTTCATACCGTAACATGAAGACACAATTCATATGCAGGGCAGCCGCCTACAAACACTTCTGCGTCTGTAAACAAGGAAAAAGAAAATACAATGCTGTTAATCAGTTAATTAGTCATTTAGATGTGCCTCTTTCAGAAACTCTTTACCTGATTTTTAAGGATGAGAAACGCACATGCATGCTATATATGAGGATGACTATTTTAGGTTCAAATTATGGTAGCTTTTTGGTAATAAATGAAACTTTTGAAACAATTTTCCAAACTTTTTTTCTTTTGAATCCCAGTTAAATTCTCGAGTCAAACTAGTTTAATTAAAAATACCTTCTTTAAGCTAAAGAAAGTCTCTTTTGCTCATGTAACCCTTAGCATTTTTCATTGGGTAAGACTACTTTGCTAGAATTAGGTAGCACCCCTTTAAGAGGGCGGGGTTACGCATGCGCGGAAAGAAGTAGATTAAACAAAATGAGAATACGCGGCATGTGAGGGGCTTATTTATTTATTTTTTTATAAAAATGTGTATTTCTGTGAAGAATGTTCATATAAATATATGTTTTTTGCTGCATGAACTTAGCGAGAGTTGCGGAGATTGAGGAAATACTTCTCATTTGATTCTTTACTTTTCACGATAGAGAGTCGATTTTGTTTGTGTTAAAGATATATGTATATATCTTTTTTCCTTTAAATCTCTTTTTCGTTGCAGTATTATGAAAAAAATGCCAGTCAGAATGTGATTTGTAGTGAAGGAAATGCAGTTAAAAGGTGTGTAACTTCGACGTAAAGTTGGTAAGAGAGCAGCTAGTTCTGTGGTGCTAGCTTTGCTAAGTGAGGTGAGCACGAGGTGTCTGATGCTCCAGATCAATCAGGTTTTCTTTCAGGAACCTGTTAATTATTCATACGTAATTCATTTTGTTTAATTGAAATTTATTTTGATTTAAGTGTTGCCACAATGTGTGGAAAGGAAAGAGTTTAAAGTGTTATTGAGAGTTATTTTTTGTAGGATAAAACTATATACAAAATGTACAAAATACAGTTTAGTTCACTTAGCTGGAATGGAATAATGTTCTCATGATGTTGATGTTATTAATTTGAGATGTAAACTTTTTTTTTTCCCACCTTGACCTATCCACTGGATGATGATGATGATGATGATGATTTGAGTTTGAGTAGTTTTCTCTTCATCTCATCTTCATCTTTCAACTCTTCCGTTCTTAACTCAATTCATCTTTCATAAACTGAAGACCATTCCAAGCGGAGCGGTAGGACTGAGACATCTCCTTTTACACACCAACACCGCAAAGAACTGAATTTCAAACCAGGAACTGAGGTTTTAAAAGATTGGCACTTTTCATTTATTTCATTACATTCATTCAATCTAAATGTAATCATTCTAGGAATCACATTATTAGTTTTTTTTCCTCCCTGAATTCTGATACTTTAATTTTCCCTATTCATGTAATATCTTCTGTGTCGGGTCTACAGGACAAAGCCAAGCTCTCTAGATGAACCTGGATTGATAGAATCAGGTCAAACAGCCCTGTCATTAATAGTGAAGCCTGCATTCATTTGATCCAAAGTAGAGGCCGTGATATTCTACAACATTTTTACCATTTAAAATAACTGCTTATATATTAAGTGCTGAAATGATTTGAATGTGTATTTTTTTCCTCTGATCAAATCTCAGTTTTCATCATCATTACTCCAGTCTTCAGTGTCACATGATTTTGATTTGCTGTTCATGAAACTCTTCTTCTTATTATTAATAATATTTAAAACAGCTATTGTAGTACAGTTTAAAAAAAAAAAAAAACGATATAAAAAGCTTTTGTAACATTACAACATTCAAGAATATAGAATTATCAGTGAAGGGTTAATTCAAAATGAATACCTTTCTTAATAAATGTTGTTTTTCTAATTGTTTTATTCAATAAAGAATCGAATATATTCAAATAGAAAAGAGTTCTTTTTAATTGATAAGATTGAAATGTTTGCTCTACTTCAAATAAATTACTTCAAATTAATTCAAATAAAAGCAGGTTTTGTGAGCAGAAGAGACTTCTTAAATCTTAATGTTCATAAACGTCTGCTGTAAATCCATATAAAATTATCATGTTCATATTATTAATTTACACTTTATCTTATTTTTCCCCCTGAAATCTGAACATTTTGGCAAATTAATTTAGTCATAGGACACAATTTTCCCTTAAAAAAGTCCACTTGCACAATCAGAAAAGACTTACAGCAGGTCGAGTTCAAAACCTCTCATGTTCGAAAAAAAGAGACAAACCCCAAGCTGATCCTTTCCTCATCCTGATTTATTGAGCGGTACATGTCTCCTGTATCACAGCGCCACCCGAAGGACTTCTCAAATGCCTTCATACGCACACACTTTATGAACACTTTAACGGCATGCCGCTGCCACTGGAAAATATACATCATAGAAAATAAACATCATAGCATATGGTATGGTTTCTTGCATTCTATTGATCTTTTTGTTGGTTTTGATTGCTTATATTGCCCTCGTTTTTAATGTAATTTTTTTTATCACTTCAAACATGATTTCCTATTAAACATTAAACATGTTTTTATGTTTTAAAAGTCAGGAAACGTGCACAGATCTTTCAACTTTTAGTTTGATCATTAGTTTTATTTGTACACAGGATTGAGCATCAGGGTAAAGGAGAAGAGGATGTTTGGGGAAGGGACAATGATCTTCATTCAGAGGAGCGGTTGGTGGTTGTGCATGTTGCTCCACAAGTACTCCAGCTTCGGATCGTTTGTGTAGAGTTCAAGGAGCAACTCATTTTCTCTTCTCTCCTTCTCCTTCCTGATTTTCTTCTCTTCCTTTCTCTTGGCCTTCCATTCTGCCCAGGTGAACAGAAAAGGTGCCACTTTTATTTTGCCTTTTGGCTTTTCCTGGATCTTCACATCATGCTGGGACTTATTTTCAGGACCTTCAGGAGAGCTTACACAGAACAGCTTGTTCTTTTTCTGAGAGGCATCATTCAGAGGCCCTTCCATGGCCTTGGCGTCTCCCATTTGATCAGGGTTATCGTCCTCTTCCTCACACCCCAGGATCTCCAGCGCTTCACACGACCACGCTAGATCCAGCTCCTCGCTGTCACTCTCTAACCAAGCAGTCTTCGTTCTCGGTTTCATTTCAGCCTCCAGAAGTCGGGGGCTTTCAGACTTGGGGAAGTCACAGGCCTGATAGGTCTTCCCTGTGTACTCCACATACTCGTTCTCCTCATCTTCAATGTCGATGAGCGCGAGAGAGTCCACGGCGCTGGGAGGACACACTTGAGTTGAAGAAAACCGCAGATCGACATCTTCATCAGATGCCGGAGTGGGGCTCGGAGCGACCGCCAGCTGTTTGGGAGAACTCACGAGAAGAGGAGAACATGGCAGAGACACCTCCTCTGGTGCAGGACCTGGCATTTGAGGATACATGGGTGGAGGTGGAGGAAGGTTTTCAGAGATCATTGGGAGCACCAGAAGATCTCCTTCTAGTGTCTTCAAGAAGGAAGATCTCTCTGGAGGCCTGACCTGAATCTGCAGAGGTTTGACCTCCACAAGAAGTGGAGCTGTCTCAGCGGCAGACTCTTTTTTCTGCAGCACATGTCCTCCATCCGTTATCTTTTCAAGGCTAAGCTCTCTTTCTTTTTCGGCCTTGCTCTCTTTCTCCTTCTTCATCTTTCTCTTTACCTTTCTTTGCTTCTTTTTCTCTCCGTGCTGTAAAAAGTATGTGAATACAGAGTACAATATACAAGACAATACCATTTCAGTGTGTTGTTGTTTTTTGTAATTGATTGTGAAATTTACTAGAAAAATCATTTTACAGCATTTTTTCAGGTAAGTTACCTGGCGGCATCTCCTCCTGCGCTTCTTATTTTTAGCAGTGAAGTCGAAGGCCTCGTTCTCGACCGCCTTCGACAACGAAGCCTCAGGAAGTTTCTCTATTGCCGCCCGTTCTTGCGCTGCACACTGCTGTGCTCTCAAAGGGGTTTCCCTTCTGCGCAAGAGAGGAGCAAAACACTCAAAAAGTCTTCTAAAAACACTGCTGAACAGCACCATTGTGGACACTGAACGCTGCAAGTGAATTCAGTATTTGTAGTCAATTTCTGCAGAAAGTCACGAAAGTAGCTGTCGATCCTTTCACTCCTAACACACCAACAGAAGACAATCAGTCAGAAGAGCAGTTTAGTGCTGCCTCCATTATGATGTCACAACAGTGACGGACTCCTGAGAACTCGAAACTCAGCAGAGAACCTGTGAATACTATTAAGTGTTAAGCACCATATTAAACAGTGACTCTTTACAAATACAAACTCTCCTCCTGTCCCTGAACATTAACAGATAATAGAAAAATAAACCACCCTAATCACTTTTAATAAACAATTATAAATTATAGGTGTACTTACAAGACAGATTGGACATTAATGAAACATTTATTATTATGTGTTTATTAGGTTATGCTTCATACTCAATGTTACAGTTAGACTGGTTTTGGTTGGTTTTAGAGGTGTTTTGGCACATAGACACACAGATGTGGCATCTTTTGAATATTTATTGGTTACTATAGTGAATGACGTCAAATCAACCTCTACAATATGGTCCATAGAAACTGTCTATGAGGAATCTAGGCATATATATATATATATAAAATTTTTGGCACAAGCATAAAATCTTCTTCTTCTTCTTCTTCTTCTTCTTCCGCTTATCCGGGCCGGGTCGCGGGGCAACAATCTAAGCAGGGACGCCCAGACTCCCCTCTCCCCAGACACTTCCTCCAGCTCTTCCGGGGGAACACCGAGGCGCTCCCAGGCCAGCCGAGAGACATAGTCTCTCCAGCGTGTCCTAGGTCTTCCCCGGGGCCTCCTCCCGGTGGGACATGCCCGAACACCTCCCTTGGGAGGCGTCCTGAGGCATCCGAACAGATGCCCGAGCCACCTCAGCTGGCCTCTCTCGATGTGGAGGAGCAGCGGGTCTACTCCGAGCTCCTCTCGAGTGACTGAACTCCTCACCCTATCTCTAAGGGAGCGCCCAGCCACCCTACGAGGAAACTCATTTCGCCGCTTGTATCCGAGATCTCATCCTTTCGGTCATGACCCAAAGCTCATGACCATAGGTGAGAGTAGGAACGAAGATTGACGGGTAATCGAGAGCTTCGCCTTGCGGCTCAGCTCCTTCTTCACCATGACAGACCAGTACAGCGACCGCATAACTGCAGAAGCTGCACCGATCCGTCTGTCTATCTCTCGTTCCATCCTTCCTCACTCGTGAACAAGACCCCAAGATACTTAAACTCCTCCACCTGGGGCAGGAGCTCCCCACCAACCTGAAGGGGCAAGCCACCCTTGTCCGACTGAGGACCATGGCCTCAGACTTGGAGGTGCTGATTCTCATCCCAGCCGCTTCACACTCAGCAGCAAACCGCCCCAGCGCACACTGTAGGTCTTGGCCAGATGTGCAGCCAACAGAACAACATCATCAGCAAAAAGCAGAGAAGCTATTCTGTGGTCACCAAACCAGACCCCCTCCGCCCCCGGCTGCGCTAGAAATCCTGTCCATAAAAATAATGAACAGGACCGGTGACAAAGGGCAGCCCTGTCGGAGTCCAACATGCACTGGGAACAAGTCTGACTTAATGCTGGCAATGCGAACCAAGCTCCTGCTCTGATCATACAGGGATTGGACAGCCCTTAGCAAAGGGCCCTTACCCCATATTCCCAGAGCACCCCCACAGTACACCTCGAGGAACCGGTCGAATGCCTTCTCCAAATCCACAAAACACATGTGTGGACTGGTTGGGCAAACTCCCAGGAACCCTCCAGCATCCTGAAGAGAGTATAGAGCTGGTCCAGTGTTCCACGCCCAGGACGAAACCCGCATTGTTCCTCTTGAAGCTGATGTTTAACTATCGGACGGATTCTCCTCTCCAGTACCCTGGCATAGACTTTCCCAGGGAGGCTGAGAAGTGTGATCCCCCTATAGTTGTAGCACACCCTCCGGTCCCCCTTCTTAAAAAGAGGAACCACCACCCGGTCTGCCAGTCCAGAGGCACTGTCCTCGCGTCCACGCGATGCTGCAGAGGCGTGTCAGCCAAGACAGCCCTACAACATCCAAAGACCTGAGGTACTCCGGCGGATCTCGTCCACACCTGGTGCCTTGCCACCGAGGAGCTTCTCAACAACCTCAGTGACCTCAGCCAGGGTGATGGTTGAGTCCCCCCCCAGGTCCCCGGCCTCTGCTCCCTCAGTGGAAGACGAGTTGGCGGGATTGAGGAGGTCCTCAAAGTATTCTCTTCCACCGCCCGACAATATCCCCAGTCGAGGTTAGCAGGTTCCCACCAGCACTGTATACGGTGTTGGCAGGGCACTGCTTCCTTTTCTGAGGCGCCGGACGGTTTGCCAGAACCTCTTTGAGGCCGTCCGATAGTCATTTTCCATGGCCTCCCGAACTCCTCCCAGACCCGAAGTTTTTGCCTGCACAACCACCCGGCAGCGGTCCGCTTGGCCCACCGGTACCTGTCAGCTGCCTCAGGAGTCCCATGAGCCAACCAGGCCCGATAGGACTCCTTCTTCAGCTTGACGGCATCCCTTACTTCCGATGTCCACCATCGGGTTCGGGGTTGCCGCCACGACATGCACCGGAGACTTTACGGCCACAGCCCGGACGGCTGCGTCGACCAAAGAGGTAGAGAACATAGTCCACTCGGACTCGATGTCTCCAGCCTCCTCGGAATCCGGTCAAAAGCTCTGCGGAGGCGGAGTTGAAGATCTTCCTGACAGGGTCTCTGCCAAACGTTCCCAACAGACCCTCACAGTGCATTTAGGTCTGCCAAGTCTGTCTGGCCTCCTCCCGCCAACGAATCCAACTCACCACCAGGTGGTGATCAGTTGACAGCTCCGCCTCTCTCTCTTCACCTGAGTGTTCAAGACATGCGGCCGGAGATCAGATGATACAACCACAAAGTCGATCATCGACTCCGCCTCAGGGTGTCCTGATGCCACGTGTACTGGTGGACACCCTTATGCTTGAACATGGTGTTCGTTATGGGCAGACCGTGACTAGCACAGAATTCCAACAACAGAACACCACTCAGGTTTAGATCGGGGGCCGTTCTCTCCCAATCGCGCTCCAGGTGTCACTAGCATCACCAACGTGAGCGTTGAAGTCCCCAGCAGGGACGATAGAGTCCCCGGTTGGAGCACTTTCCAGCACCCCTTCCAGGGACTCCAAGAAGGCCGGGTGCTTTACACTGCCATTCGGCCGTAGGCACAAATGACAGTGAGAGTCCTCCCCCAACCCGAGTCGCAGGGAGGCGACCCTCCGTCCACGGGTTAAACTCCAACACATGGCGGCTAAGCTGGGAGCTATGAGCAAGCCCACACCAGCCTGCCGCCTCTCACTGTGGGCAACACCAGAGTAGTGAAGAGTCCAGCCCCTTTCGAGGAGATGGGTTCCAGAGCCCAAGCAGTGCGTGGAGGTGAGCCCGACTATCTCTAGCCGGTATCTCTCGACCTCCCGCAACAACTCAGGCCTCCCCCCAGAGAGGTGGTGTTGCTCCATGTCCCTAGAACTAGGTTCTGAGTCCAGGGGTTGGGCTGTCGAGGTCCCGCCTTCAACTGCCACCCAAACCACAAGGCACCGGCCCCCACGGTCCCTCTGCAGGTGGTGGGCCCAAGGAGGATGGCCCCACGCCGCTGTTTCGGGCTGAGCCCGGCCGGGTCCTGGGGCAAGACCCGCCACCAGGCGCCGTGATGCCGCCCCGGCCCCAGGCCTGGCTCCATGGCGGGCCCCGGCTGCGCCATACCGGGCGACGTCGCGCACTCCATTACGGTTTTTATCCATAAGGGGTGAGGTGGGACCGCTCTTGTCTGGCTTGTCACCCAGGACCTGTTTGCCTTGGGAGACCCTACCAGGAGCATATAGCCCCGGACAACCTAGCTCCTAGGGTCATTCAGGCACTCAAACTCCTCCACCGTTAAGGTGGCGCATCCATCAGAGGGGGACTAAATCACAGTCACTAAAAAGTGTGTATAGACCTTTATAGACACTACATAATAATTCATAATAATAAGTTGTTGTGCTTAACAAGGATTAATTAATTTAATTAAAAACAGCAGTATAAAAAGAAACATTGTGAAGTATTTCAATAAAAAAATTACAAATGAAAGAAAGAAATTATAACTTAAAATATATTAAAAGCGAAGCATAATTATTTGAAAAAGTATGTTTTATATCTTACTTATTTTAGATCTTAACCCGGGATGTTTAAAGCAAAATAAAGACAAATGGTTTTATTTTTTTAGAAAATAAGCTTTTCTACCCCATTATTATAATTTGTGCTTTTTCTTGTTTGTTTTACTAAAATAAACAAAGATCTAAGCCATTCATAAAAAACAGTCATTTGATTCTCTCCTGAAGGATTCAGTCATTTTGAAAGAATCACTTGAATGACTCAGTCGCTTATTCATGAACACCAGTTGACGGGTTTTAGGTTCCGATCTGGCAAAGAGTTTTGTATTTATAACATTAATCTCATAATTATGCAATTATAAATACACTGTAAAAAGTAATACTTAGATCTAACTAGAAAAGTGAGGCAAGTGGCTGCATTAGATGTTTTAATTTGAGTCAACTTGCAATAACTTTGTAAATTTGTACCTATAGCATTGCTCTCTCTGTTGTTAAATGTAACATTGGGTATTAAGACTTGTACTTCCGTAATATAATATAAATGATATGCCTTACTAAAATATGTCGCATTTAAAACCCCATGAATGTTTTATGTTATTAAAAAAATTGACTCAGTTTTATAGATATTTTGGACCATGGGGGCACCGTTGTTCTAATGACATAAATGGTTGCACTCTGTGAGCTAGACAGCTCAGAATACACAACTTGAAAAAATAAATTATTGATATGATGACCAGAGCAAATGAAAGAGGACTTAGAGGACACAATGGATAGGCTTAAACCAAATGCTGTAGCATGATATTTTTTTTCCCCACGCAGAAGTTTAAATTCCCTGGATATTGAGGAAAATTGTGATAAGAAACTCCATGGCCGCAGAGTTATAATAACTGTAAGCAAGTTCTTTCAGTAGCTGTGGTCTACTAAAAAGAGACAAAGGCTTTAGTACTAAAAATTCAGATTTTAGAAACTGGTCTTAGGCAGTTTTAATCGTCTACAAGATACTCATTCAAATTCTCTATGTTTCGTAAGCAGGTTTTCCTTAAGTAAGTGGTATAATATATCTAATCAGGAAGTCAGGTGTCCCCGCATTTACAAAGAAGATAATATGTGAAAACTACCATTCAATTAAATGTGTAGTTAGTGTGTGCGACAATCTCTCCAGAAACGTCATTGCATCATCACCAGGAGTATACACTTCCAGAATTTGAAAGAGAGCAAGATCAGGAGAGGGATTTGAGACTGGGATCTACAGTGGTCTCCTGATCAGGAGAGTGGGCTCATCACACTTCTTCATTAATCCACATATTGCTCTACAAGTATGTCATAATCTTAACAGTCAACTTTGATGTGTAATTAATTTGACATAAGCTGACCTAAAAAGATTTGAAGCTGCTCATATTTTTCTTTTTAAATCGTGTGTTAAAAGAGTGTATTGTGGTTTATGCCATCACCAACTGATGGAGGCTTTTTACACCTGGTAGGAATGACAAAAGAACGCAATAAGGTCTACAATTGAGAGGATGATTAGAGAAAGCTTAAACGCTGAGCTATCAAATGGCTTGCAAAATTATTATTGTGGTCTGTGTGGTTCTTTTTTAAGATGAAGTGACCTAGTTATTCACACATTTGTAGTGTAGCTACATAAAAGGGGACATTTATAAGGCACCCTGATTTCAGAGCTAACCTCTGTCCTCACTGCAGGTGGTGGTGAGCAACAATGGAGATTTCTTCTCCAATATCTGAGGAGCTTGGAATATATGAACCTCACATCAGTGCAGTGGTTTGGAGCAATGGAGACAGGTGAAGCTTCTTATGCTCCACATCCCTGTCTTCTTCACTGTTGAACCTGGAGAAGGCTAAACCCCACACTCAGGACTCCAAGAGGGGCAGCACTTAACCTCAGGAGCAATCAGGCAGGAAAGAAACAGGGTGAACCGTTCAAGGCTTTAGGTCCCAAAAGAGCACTTTAGACTGCCAAGAAGACCACGCTTCACCCATGGTCTTCAATAATTTGTCTTCACTGAGTTTAACTTTGATAATGGATTGTTGAAATAGTGTTTCAAATTTAATGAAGCATTTAGACTCATTCATTGAAAAGTGTACGTCACTGATTATTATTAAAAGGATAGATTCATTTTTTACATGTAAAAGAGGACACAGACAGAAATGTATTCAGTTATGAATGTTATAGAAGAAGTGATTTGTATTTATTGATTGAAGAACACAGATTGCTGTGATTCAATGTACTGATCTATTCATTGATTCAGTTCTGCATGAGTTTTAGTCTTTACTTCATTTATGAACATTTCTGTGGGTGTAACAAAGACTTTAGCTTGTAGTTTTGTTGCCTTTTTCCCTCCTGTTTTCCGCTACCCCTGCTTGTTTAGTTGTCATGGACACTCATTAGCCACCCTTTCTCTCCTTGTTAGTTGCCCTGGATACAGATTTCAGTTCATTAGCACCACTCATATAAATGATCCTTGAGTTTCTGAGTCGCCACAAATATAACAGTTCTTGTTTTCTTGGATCTGGTTCCAAAAATAAATCCAGAGGAAAGTCTGACATATTTTTGAAGAACTTGCTGTGACAGCGCTACAAAGGTCTCCTGCTAAGTGCTTTAGGTTTCTGGGCTGGTGTTCACTTGTCCCCTGCTTGCATTCACTACGCAGCCCTGACTCCATTTTTACTTCAAAAACAAGAAGATCTTAGAATACATCCCAGGAAGAGGATTTCAAAGTTGGAAGGTTTAGCGCTAGGTGTGTTTGTAATACTAAATGTCCTTTTTAAAATACCTTTACTTAAGGAACATCCAACAGTTGAAGTCTGACACAAACAAGTTGGGAACATGGCTCCCTTCAATGCAATTCAGCTTCACGTACATCTCTGCTGTCTTCGTTGTACTTTATCTTGACTTCAAAATTTTGCTCTGGAACAACATGGCAAAAAGAGCTTGACATTGTAAATAATAGGTGTAAATGAAAAGTACTATCATGGGATGGATGCAATAACATCGCGTATGCAGTACATCAAGCAATGTATGATATATCATTAGTCAGGTTGCAGGCACCCTGTCTGTGATTTTTATCTAAGAAAAGGATTATTTGCATCCACAAAATGTGTTAAGAAAAATAAAATATATGATCGCTAATAAGAGAAAAAAAGTACTGTCTAAAGACATATAAAAAGTCTTAAAGTACTATGGCAAACGATCAGTGATTTTTAAATGTGCTCTATTCTATATATAATCACTTAAGTTTAAAGTTTGTAAAGTTTTACGCCCAGTAGCTGGGCTAGCTAGCTAATCACGCCATCGACGGTGCTAGTCCTGACAATAAACTTGGCTTGGTAAAAGAAAAATTTCATTCGATTTATTAATTTGGTCTAGCATTTTAATGAAATAGTACACACTGTAATAATTTGATTCTCGTTTTAATTAAATGGAAATGAACAAGCATAGCAACCATGACTAGTTAAAATGACTCTTCGCAAGCAAAATCAACTCCGGAAATGTTTAACACTGAAATT